>NC_074714.1:52687634-52905134 GCF_947242115.1 Biomphalaria glabrata
CGATCAACCGGAACAATATACAGCCAAACTTTACAATATTTCGCATATGCAGATAACCTTGCCTTATTATTTTTATTATTTATAGCTTTTATATAGCGCTACTTTCATGCTTATAGCATGCTCAGAGCGCTTTTGGTCCAATCTCTTTTGTGGTCCAGTGGGGGGGAGGTATCTGGGAGTTGGTTTTCCGTAAACGAAACTCTGCCCAAGTCGGGTGTCGAACCTCGAGCGCACTTGGCGTCTCGACCACGATTCCACCCGCCTTATTGGGTAAAGTAAAGTAAAAAAATAAAGTAAAGTTTCCTATTTCAGATCTTGCGATCTATAGGGCAAATGATATTAAGGTCATCTGTTTCTTTGGCCAACTGTTAACGAGCAGGGTGTTATGTGGCCAGCACAACGACCAACCGCCTTTACTTTCCCCAACTAAAGTCAGGTACCCATTAGAGTTGGGTGGACTCAGGGGCGCCCTAAAAATCCCGAAATTCAAAATCCCAGTCTTCACCGGGATTCGAACTCAGTACCTCAGGTTCAGAAGCCAAGCGCTTAACCACTCCACCACAGTGCCCCCTATTGGGTAAAGACACCTCTGAAATTGCTAGAGCATTCATACAACTGGAAGAAGCATATCGACCAGCAGACTTGAAATTAAAGACAACAAAATCAAATATGCTCTAATGACAAGAGAAATTCAGGCAGAGGTAAAAAAATATTCAAATTAATAACCACAGGTTTGAAAACGTAGAAAACGTTTAAATATGTAAGAAGCGAAATATATTTCAACAATAATAACAACAATGTGGTAAAAGAATAACTAATAACAGGCAACAGAGCTTTGTATAGCTCACAACGCATACTTAAAAGTAAACATTTACCAAAGAAAACCATTTACAAAACCATCACCCGACTTGTAAGTGAAACCGGGACGCTGAAAATCTGCTAAATACTTGTGAAAAAAAACTGCATAGAAAAATGTATGGTGCCAAACTAAATGGAGAATTCACACCAACCAAGAAATAAACCCAACTATATACAAAGACCTCCCCGTAGAGCAGCGGTTCTCAACCTTTTAAGCTCGGCGACCCCTTTTTACAATTCCCACTCTGCGGCGACCCCCATCCACACAGTAATTGAAGAATAGACAAAAACCATCCATATTTTCGATGGTCTTAGGCGACCCCTGGGCAAATCGTCAATCGACCCCTAAGGGGGTCGCGACCCACAGGTTGAGAACCCCTGCCAAAGAGGAAATACAAAGAAACATTTCATCGGGCAGGTCACCTCGAAAGAATGCCACAGAACTGAGGAGCTAAGATTTTTCTCCGGCACCCCAAAGGCAGACCACGAGCACGGTGGCTTGATGACTTAGAGGCGGATCTACAACAGCTAAAAGTCCGGACATGCAGTAATTAACATATTACTCCTAGTACCAAGTGACCGAGCCTCATTCGGATGAATAATTTGTTAAGGAAGGATGCTTACCCAAACTCGATTCGGAACTATTTTTGTAATGTCGGAGATGAACGATCGGGAAAGACTACTGTCCGAAGAGCTTCCTTGGTGTTCCTTTAGTTCTAAATAACACTGTGAATGGTGATTAGAATAGAAAGTCTCTTAAGTCCCCCAGCAGTGTAGAAAAAAACACAGCTCAACTCGACCAATACTTTTAAGCAAAATATGCAATGTAAACGACTCGTCGTGAGCTACTGTTTTATAGTCAGTATCTTATCTTATCTTATGAAATACAGACGTTATCTAGACAGTATCTTATCTTATCTTATCTTATGAAATACAGACGTTACTTCAAAAAAAAAAAAATAAAAGATGATTACGTCAAACGCGTGTTCTGCACGGGGACTTAGGAGACTTGGATGGCTGCCTGGTCGTGCGGTTTGCACGCTGGACTGTCGTTCGGACTTATCGATGGTCCCAGGCTCAAACCCTGCCCGCTCCTATCCCCCGTCGTCCTGCGGGAGGTTTGGACTAGGAAGTAATTATCTTCAACTCTGAAGGAACATCCGAAATAAGTAAAACATTTTACAAACAAACATTTTTAGACATTCTATTCTAATCGTCATGTGGTTAGATATTTAGACTTAAAAGAATACGAAAGCCACTCTTTGGATTGAGAGTCTTTTCCCAATCGTTCATTTTTATCATGTCAATATCTTTTCTCAACAAATTGTTGAGCGGAGGTTTGGTTACCTGGTACTTACAATAAACGGTGTAACGATAAAAAAATAGGCGGGAAAAAAAAACACAATAGTTCAGCAATTGTCCCTGAAACGGTGAAGTTGATATTCAGTTTGAACCGCAGCGACCTGGGAAGTCTTTGAGGCACTGTTTGCTGTCTTCAGTGTTGAGTATAACAATGATATGTAACACACACACACAAATGACTGTTGGACCTTACAGTATTTGCTCTACAATGTAAATCAAAAACGTTTAGCTCCTTTAAAGAACACATTGTGGAACATTGAATTACGACGACTTCGCCCTCAGAAGTCCTCGTCACTTTGTTTGGTTGCCCATTGTTTATTGGATAAAAACAAAAACAAACAAAAAATAAGAGTCTGAAATTTAAAAAAAAAACAAAAAAACACCAATCGTAGGAAATGCGATTTTTAAGTGTCCGTTACGTAAATCGAAAGGTAATGGAAACATTAACTAATGGGGAGCAACTTTCAATGCCATGCGTATCATGGCCGTTATGCCAAATTATGCCAATTCATGTTACAGAAGTCTCGGCCGAGTAGCCTTCGAAACGAGAAAAATCCTGCGGCCTTAAGCGTTTGGATTGTTAGGGCCCCCATAAGCCTGTCGGTATTTGGCATAATTTGATGAAAAATAAAGTCGGTTAGACAGATGACACACTCTTCAACTGGAGGCCCACGAAACAGATGATCTTTGCATTCTTTACCCATGAATTGCAAGGCATTAAATTTTTTTTTGTGCGAGCCTCTATGGGCCCCTGATCGATATCCCACCCGCCAGCGTACCCGCTAAGCGCCGGTTCCGTTATACTGTTCAGTTCTTCTTCTTAAACTGTCAGGTAGAGTTGAGCCTTCGGCTCTTGGAACTCTAGGCCCGCAAAAGTGAACAAGAGCTCCCTCTCACCGGCCTGTATGAAAACAGTGTACACTGTTTTGTCTAGCGGGTGGGTCAGACTCGCGGCAAGGGGCCGCGTATAGATCTACTAAGACCCCCCGCAGTTTTTCTTTTCTATACCAGGCTAACCGTGCGGGAGACGCGATTTATTATGTAACGGCCCTTTGAGGAACAGCGCCTGGATTGTGACAAGGTTGTTCAGTTAAAATAAAAAAAAAACGCTACCCAATACGCTATATAGTGATTAAATTAGCATAGCTTTGATCAGTAGTTAGTCTAGGAAACTCCAAAATAAAACGCACAATTCACCTTCCATCGATAAAGAAAAAAAAAAGTGAAGTTCCTCATTCAAACCTTGAGATCTAAAGTGCAGCGTTATTTCTCAAAGCTCTACCAGCTTTGGTACCTAGCTATAACGACGTTTTAGCTTGAAAAAAATTAACTTCTAACTTCCACAATTCACCTTCCATCCATAAAGAAAAAAAAGTGAAGTTCCTCTTTCAGACCTTGGGATCTATAGGGCAGATAATGTGTTTCACTAAATTCTGGCTGTTGATCTCGATAAATTTTACGTTTGTAGAGCAGACAGAACAATTAATAGTGGGAAGTCAAAAGGAGGAGGACTCGCAATCTATATAAACAAGGAATACTGCAACGCCAACAATGTGAAGATCAGGAATAAAATTTGTGACCCTAACATTGAACTTATGTGTGTCACACTTAGGCCTTACTACTTCCCTTGAGAATTCACAAAGGTATGTGTTGTTGTTGTGTACATACCACCGACGGCTGACACAGCGATTGCGTCGGAAATAATTTTTGATGTGCTTCACAATGTAGAATCAAAACACCCGGACTCTGCTTGTATCGTAACTAGAGATTTCAACAACCTAAATATTGACAACACACTGCCAAACTATTGCCAGTATGTTTCCCTCCCCACAAGGCAGGGTAGAACGCTCGACAAATGCTACGTAAACATTAAGCAGGCTTACAAATGTAAAAAATTTGTTCCCAATTGCATAATCCGACTAAGGATATGTCATCTTAAACCTAATTACAAACCTCTCTTAAAACTACAAAGAGAGTTATAAAAACGGTCAAGATGTGGTCTGAAGAGGCTGTAGAAAAACTACGAGGATGCATTGAGAAAACTAACAGGGAAATCTTTAGTGAGAACTGTCCAGACATAAACGAACTACCAGAAACTGTTAACTCGTATCTATCATTCTGCGAGGAGTTAACAATTCCAACAAAAACAATAATAATTGTATTTCTAAAGCGCTGTTAACAAACAAAATGTAGGCTCAAGGCGCTGTAATAACATTACAAACACAAACACGACAGCTAAAATGACAATTAATCTAAAAAAGTTTTAAACAGTAGTGTAGCATGTTGTCTGTCTGAGATCAATGGGGAGTGAGTTCCAAACCTTTGGTCCGTGCACAGGAAAAAGCCCGCAGATCGTAGCTTTTGAGGGAGAAACGTGGCACCACTAAAAGCGTTGAGTACATTGAGCGCAGAGCGCTCTCGGGGACATATGGAGTAATCGTTTCACTAAGGTAAAGTGCATCTCATTGTTATCTATATACTGATGACAAAGTGTGGCGACCTTGAAATCGATTCTGGCTTTCACGGGAAGCCAATGGAGCGTGAAAGTGTATGGAAACAATAAGCCCTGGATGACCAAAAAAATCAAACACCTTATTATTGAAAAGAAAACAAAGTAGAGCTAGCAACAAAGAGTTTATAAATGCTAAAAATGCACTGAAAAAAAAGCAAATATTGAAGGGAAAAAAAAAACATAAAAAGAAAAAATTTTGAATTTCTTTGAATATAACAACTCAAAAGCATGCTGGGAAGGATTAAAGAAAATCCTTGACCTCAAAACGAGATCGACTTTCAGTGCATGATGAGGAGAAATTCGCCAACGAACAAAATGATTTTTATTCTCGTTTCGACAAAGAAAATTTTGTTGACCTACAAAAATATTTTTTCAACACTCTGACCAAAGAAAAACAAGAACCCTACGTCAATTTTGTAATTGAAGATGAGGTGACCTTATTATTTAGACTGATTAAACATAACAAAAGCTTGTGGACCAGATAAAATTAGTGGCAAGCTGATCAAGCTATGTGCGGAACAAATCTCTTTTATCTTCTCTCACATCTTTAACCACTCGTTGCGAACGTGCGTAATCCCACACATCTGGAAAACTTCAGAGATCATACCAGTATTACCAGTACCAAAGAAACCAAACTATAGCTTAAATGATTTCCGCCAGTAGCACTAACACCTATTGTTATGAAATGTTTTGAAAAATATATGCTTAAATAACTGGTAGCAAAAGTCAATAACAGCCGAGACCCTCACCAATTTCCATATAAAGCAGCTAGGGGAACTGAATATGCATTTCTATTGCTTTTGGACCAGCTTTATAAGCATCTCGATACACCCAAAAACATATGCATATAATATATATGTTCTTCGTAGATTTCTCCTCGGCTTTCGATATAATAGTTATGTATTTATGTTCTTGTTGTGTGTTAATAACTGATCGTTCATGTGTGTAAAAAAAGGTCTTGGTGTCCAGGTCAGCTTGTGTGTGTGTGTACTCAGTACTGTACTGTGTTATCGTGAACTATTTTGTCATTCTTGTTTAATAAAGCCTAGGATCAAGACATGTCTTCTTGGGGTGTTTCATTTGGTTACTACAACAATACAATCACATCTGATGATAAACAAACTGAGTAACTTAAATGTCAGCCCTTTACGTACAAGCATGGGTTCTAAACTTTATAACCCAACGTCCTCAGCTTGTTAAAGTCAACAACACCAAATCGTCAACTCGAGTACTATGTACGGGGCTCAACAAGGTTGTGTACTTTCTCCTGTACTGTATTATGTAACACTGTAACTGTAACACTAATGACATAAGAATCATCTATGACTCAGTTAAACTCTTTAAATTCGCTGATGACACTGCCATTGTCGGTCTTATTTCAGAAGACGAAACTCAGTATCGAAGCACGATAGAAGAGTTTACAAACTGGTGCACCGACAACTTTCTAGAACTGAATGTCACAAAAACTTAAGAACTTATAATAGATTTCAGAAAGAATAAACAAATGATACACGAACTGGAGATAAACACTATATCGATACAAGTGATGTCATGTAAATATCTAGGCGTCATCGGCCGTCATCATTGATAACAAGCTTTCGTGGGAAGACCACAAGCTGCTTTTTTTTCCCTATACAAACTCAATAGCTTTAAACTAAATAAGAAGATCCTAGACAATTTTTAAGGCGCGACTATGCAAAATCTGCTAATATATAAAACAACTTGTTGACAAAGCAACGATTCATCTAAACTGTTGCGCCGCTTAGAAAACATTATAAAAAGGGCATCAAAAATTACACTCACATGACCATATTTAAATGAACTTTTTGAAAAAAATGTCTAAGAAAAGTCGGAAAAATCCTAACTACGTCAAGTCGTCAAGTCAAGTGGGCGACTACTGTCGATCAAGACAAGAACAAAGCGGTACAAAAACTCGTTCGTAGCTTACTCGGTCAGACTATATCAACGCCACTCGTTGATCAGGAAACATGAAATGCACCAAGATACCTGTGTGTAGTCGCTGAATGAACTCTTTATGTTGTGTCTGTTGTATTTATGTGAATGTGTCTGTTGTGTTGTCTTATGTCAGGAAAGAGTCCTTGTAATCACAACAAATTTCCATAAGGATCAATTAAGCAGTCTTAGTCTTTTTCTTAAAGGTCATCTGTTTCTGTGGCCCACGGTTAACGAGGGTGTCATGTGGCCAGCACAACGCTCGACCGCCTTTACGTTTCCCAATTTAATGTCAAGTAGCCTTCAGAGCTGGATGGACTCAGAGGTGCTCCAAAGATCCTGAAATTCAAAATCCCAGTCTTCAACGAGATTCAATCCCAGGATCCCCGGTTCGAAAGCCAAGCGCTTTACCACCATCAAGTGGGAGCTAATAAATACGAGTTTTTTTTTTGTTCTTTATTAACATACATGATGTATACAAACATACATGATATATACAAACATACTGATGTATACAAACATACATGATGTATACAAGCATACTGATGTATATAAACATACATGATGTATACAAGCATACTGATGTATACAAACATACATAATGTATACAAACATACTGATGTACATAAACATACTGATGTATACAAACATACATGATGTATACAAGCATACAGATGTATACAAACATACTGATGTATACAAACATACTGATGTACACAAACATACATGATGTATACAAACATACATGATGTATACAAGCATACATGATGTATACAAACATACTGATGTACACAAACATACTGATGTATACAAACATACATGATGTATACAAACATACTGATGTATACAAACATACTGATGTATACAAACATACATGATGTATACAAACATACATGATGTATACAAACATACATGATGTATACAAACATACTGATGTCATTTGTACCTACCAATTATTTTATTTAATTATGTCCTCTTAATTTAGAAAAAAAAAGAAAAAAAAAGAACTTCAACTTACCTGGTTGATCTGATCAACATCCATGACGTTAATGACATTAATAATGTAACTCAACCTAAAAGGATCGTCTTTGGTACTGTCCAGCTCTGGGGGGTACTTCTGAACAGCCACTGACCTATTCATTAGATCTACTCTTATTCGCTCGTAGTTATCCACGCTTGACCGCTGCCCATGTATGATGTCACATGTCACGAGACATGTCATCACGTAGACGGCGTGCATCATAACTGATTGCTCTGCGCGCCGTTGACTGTGGTTGTTGGATTTACTTTTTAGTTAGCAATGTAAATAAAAAGTAAGGAACTTAAAACTGGTTTCTATGAATATGGTTACTCATCGAAATGAGAAGATAAATTCAACTTGTAGCTTATAAACATTTTAATTACAACAGAGAGAGAGAGAGAGAGAGAGAGAGAGAGAGAAGGGGGAAATTCGTTTCTATTATTCAAACTTCACTACAAAGTTTACTGTTATTTAGTTTTTACTTAGTCGACAGATCATTACTATTGTCGCTGCATTGAATGGCTATTGATTTCTGTCGCTTTCTTTTATAGTCCTCGAGCTTTCGACTCGGTTGACTGATCATGGATCCATAAAACAGAGTCGGACCATCTTGTGGGTGAAAAAGGAGAATCGGCGTATCTGCTTGCGCACGATGGTTCCCCCACCCCAAGTTAATCGAAAATATGTAAGGTTAATGAAGCTACTACGATGTGCTGGCTGGTGAAGTCCACACAATTCGGTAGGTCCATGGTCCAGGTCCAAAAACTGTATCCCCCATGATACCGCCGACACGTTTGACATCATGAACCGAGTTCCTCTGAACTAGGCGAACATTAGCTTTAATTGCTCGTAATGAGTTAATTGCGGGTTAATAGAGACGTGTCAGACAACACTTGGGACTTAAAGGGTTAATCAAGACGTGATGGACAACACTTGGGATTTAAAGAGTTTAAAAGTCTGATTAGAAATTCGCTATAACTTTTGGACATAAACAAACAATATGGCTGCCGGGGGAGGGGCGTGGTTTGGAGAAAGACAAAATGTAGGGCTGGTGGGCAGGGGCGTGGTTTACAGATAGTCCAAAGATAGGGCTGCCGGGGAAGGGGCGTGGTTTAGAGAAAGACAAAAGATAGGCTGCCTGAGGGATGGGGATGGTGTAGTGGCTGACTGGTAGAGCGCTTGGCTTCGCATCGAGGGGTATCGGGTTCTAATCTTGATGAAGACTTTGATTTTGAGCTTTGGGATTAATTTTTAGCATGAAAACTCTATCGCCTCTAAGATGCGGCCACGTCTTATTAGACCTGCTTGGTAAGTGCCTCTCAGCAGCCATTACACAGTGGCGTAGCTTGGGACTGGGGACGCAAGGTGCTTGTCCCTTTTTAGGGGCCCCTGCATTTCGACATTCGACATCATGTCATAGGATAATGTACTTAATAAATATATATGTCTGAATTCCAATTGGTGCACAGTATATCAGTAAAAGTAACCCAAAAAAATCATTAAAACTCTTTTAAATGAATAATACCGTTGTTTATTGGCGGGATAATGCACAAGGGACAAATCTTCATATTACCTCATCCCGTGCTTTCTGTGCAGCAAAGTCATCTATAACATGATCTAGATCAATGCTGTCTCGTATTTTTGACTCCACTCAAATAGCAAGATTTTTATTGTAGTGGCTTAATATTTAATGTAAAAAAAAAAGACATTCTTTTTGGAGGGCCCATCAAGTGAGGCCCTGGGAGACTTTCGAATTCAGACCTTCCTTACCCACCTTAGCTACGCCAACGCCCATACACCTTTGCTTATACATGGAAACACACCAACCACTGTATTTGAAATGAAAGTAACGCCCACTATCTTCTGAGGCCCCATGGATTCTTTGTTCTTCGTTAGCGTTTAATGGACCTCATTCACCAATCGTAAACAAACAACATTTAGTCACGTGATAATATTGATAAAAACAACGAAAAAATACTGTCACGTGATAGCCATTGTGTATTAAAAATGAGATCTTAATATATATAGGGGAGATGGAGAATCACGTGGCTAAATGTTGTTTGTTTACGATTGGTGAATGAGGTCCATTGATTGTTCTATATAAGATCGACATAGACTTCCAGATAAAAATGTAGGCCTGCTGTTGTAGGACAATTTTCTTATACACATTTAAATCTCTTATTAATCATTTTATGTCATTTTTTCTTTTCTGCCTTTTGAATGTTTACATTTAGCTTTACTTTTCATAAATACAAATTTATTCAAACTATCACAAACTAAGAAATAGTAAAATATCTTGATATATATACATACCCCTAAAATAAGATCGATTTAACCTTAATCGAAGGAAATGCAAATATTTTATTTTTTTTATTGCAATGTATCATTTAGAAAATAAAGTGGAAGAAAAAAACAGAGCCTGTATACACAAGCCTCCCCCACAGTTTGAGAATAACTGAGTACTGACAACACACCATCCCAGAAAGTTTGGACTTTACTAGTAAATAAAGACATTGCCCTTCAAAACTCCGAAGATCACGCATTTCGTGTGCGATGTAAGCCCATGTGTGATGTATTTATCAACAAGTCCCAAACTTTCTTCATTTCATTCTATTTGACTTTTAATCTTCCTATGAGAAGAAAAATAATACTTTGTAGACTCAGGAGAAAGAGTTTCTGAAGCTCAGAAATGTGGAAAAACGCTTCGCCCCGACAAATCCGAGAGAGCCCACGGCGCTACCCCAGACATCTTATCTGATCAGCTGAGTGGCGAACGTAAATATTGTTATTGTAAAATGTTGAGAAACACATAGTCATAAGCCCTTCGCTCGGCTTTCGACGCATAGGACTGCAAGCTCTCTCCACAGAAATCAGTCTCAGGCGACTTTCACATCCACTTTCCTACTAAAAAGGTGTGACGCCCTAATTAAACGTGGACTGCCATGTTTTTACGCTCCTCTTTTAGGCTGTCATGTTAAGGCTGACTTTAGTAAACGTGGTTCGTCTTGTCTAATGATATATCTCACAAATGTCAATCGACGTTCAGTTGCCACTTTCCTTAGAAGACGAATGAGAGATAAAATGATTTCTCTATTGGTTACATTATCTCCCTACGTTATTCGTAGGATCTTTCTCAGCCATCACTGCTCAGCCTCGTTTCAGCCTTCCACGACTCGAAGCGTAGGTGGCCGTTGGGGCGATGATTGTATTAGGTGGATTTTAATCTCCAGGCTAATTGATTTGTTTGTTCAGATAGGCCGTACTTTTTTTGCTTTCCAATACGATATGTAACTTCATTGCTTGTGATAACAATGCCTAAATAGGTTAACATTTCTATTTGTTCAAGATCTGTAGGACCATTGTTGATGGTGGTTCGGGGTAACCTGCACCCAATAATGTCACAGTGTTGTTCGCGACATTACGTGTTTGAGAATCTTTGTAATATTAGGTATACACGATTTGTTTGAAATTTATGGTTATCATGTTTCACCTGGAAAGTGAAATTTAGTAGGGGATTATGGGTAAGCCTCGTTCTGGGAGCTGACAGATATCAGTAGTCACCATGATCATTGTAGAGAATGGACGTATTTGCCATCTTGATTAAATGGCGTTACTAAATGCTAATAAGTAATATTATATGCACTTGACGTATTGTATAGGATTTACAAGTAAATTTGTAAAGCGTTATATGTGATATTTAATGGCAGGACTAGCCAGTGTGCTGTAATTCTATATTTGATAAGTGTTACGTCTGCTACCATTGAGTTCAGTTCTGAGTCTACATATTAGTTGTGCTGCACTAATTTCGAGCAGCCAGTGTGCTGTTATTCTATATTTGATAAGTGTTACGTCTGCTACCATTGAGTTCAGTTCTGAGTCTACATATTAGTTGTGCTGCACTTATTCGAGCAGCCAGTGTGCTGTTATTCTATATTTGATAAGTGTTACGTGTGCTACCATTGAGTTCAGTTCTGAGTCTACATATTAGTTGTGCTGCACTAATTCGAGCAGCCAGTGTGCTGTTATTCTATATTTGATAAGTGTTACGTCTGCTACCATTGAGTTCAGTTCTGAGTCTACATATTAGTTGTGCTGCACTAATTCGAGCAGCCAGTGTGCTGTTATTCTATATTTGATAAGTGTTACGTCTGCTACCATTGAGTTCAGTTCTGAGTCTACATATTAGTTGTGCTGCACTTATTCGAGCAGCCAGTGTGCTGTTATTCTATATTTGATAAGTGTTACGTCTGCTACCATTGAGTTCAGTTCTGAGTCTACATATTAGTTGTGCTGCACTAATTCGAGCAGCCAGTGTGCTGTTATTCTATATTTGATAAGTGTTACGTCTGCTACCATTGAGTTCAGTTCTGAGTCTACATATTAGTTGTGCTGCACTAATTCGAGCAGCCAGTGTGCTGTTATTCTATATTTGATAAGTGTTACGTCTGCTACCATTGAGTTCAGTTCTGAGTCTACATATTAGTTGTGCTGCACTTATTCGAGCAGCCAGTGTGCTGTTATTCTATATTTGATAAGTGTTACGTCTGCTACCATTGAGTTCAGTTCTGAGTCTACATATTAGTTGTGCTGCACTAATTCGAGCAGCCAGTGTGCTGTTATTCTATATTTGATAAGTGTTACGTCTGCTACCATTGAGTTCAGTTCTGAGTCTTCATATTAGTTGTGCTGCACTAATTCGAGCAGCCAGTGTGCTGTTATTCTATATTTGATAAGTGTTACGTCTGCTACCATTGAGTTCAGTTCTGAGTCTACATATTAGTTGTGCTGCACTAATTCGAGCAGCCAGTGTGCTGTTATTCTATATTTGATAAGTGTTACGTCTGCTACCATTGAGTTCAGTTCTGAATCTACATATTAGTTGTGCTGCACTAATTCGAGCAGACGTACGCGACAACAAGTAGTGCGACAGTTGAAGTGAAGAGCAGACTGTCGGTGCGTAGGTTATGGCACATTCTAGCACCAACGTGTATTAAGTGCACTATTTTAGAACGCACTTTCTTTTTGTTGCCTTGCTTGTAAGCTGATGGAGTGTTTTTGTTATGCTGGTGTAACGTTTGTTGAGATTCTTTTGTTCCCCTGTTTAGGGTGAGTATCTAAGGCATAACTGCGTTTCGCAGTTGTTTTGATGCCATAGTGATAGTCTACTAGACCTTTTTAGTTTGTCTTTACTTTGTCTTTACAGGGAGTTAGTTTGGGATTGGAAGTCTACGCTGGTGACTAGAGACAGCAGTGTGTTGTGTTGTGGTTTCGAACATTAATGTGTACGTTCTGGGACAGCAAGGTGTAGAATTATTATTTAATTAATAGATCCACAATATTAGAATGTTCATCATAACTTAAAGTCCTATCATTAAACATTTACATTGTCAACAGTGAGTCACTTATTTATTGCAAGCACGAAGGTGCCTGGTTGAATGTCAGGGGGCCGGGCAAACGAGCTAAGGCCTTAACACAACCCTGACACAGACATTATTAATTATCTTTCATCAATGAAAACCAGAAGAATATGCGCAACTTTGAGGGCGTCTTTATCCGTCATCTCGTGTATACATTTAATTGTTATTTTAAAGTAATGCCATGTCGTCTGCAAAATTCAACTCAGTTTGGTTGACGCCATGAGAACCCGGATGCAGCCTGTTTAATGTATTTCTATGACATCGCCGATGGCTACAAGAGAGAGACATGGAGATATAAACCTTAATCTCATATCCGTCTCGGTGTTGGAAAATTCCAGCGTCTGTTATGGCACACCAGCTTGATTTGCTTTACACATGTCGCTGAATCTGGACAAATTGTTGCGAGATGTATTATTTTCTTGATATTTTCCAGAGCTATCAAACTTCTTTATTTCATCTTCAAAACTGATCAACATGCTTTATTGATATTTCAGGCTTTGGTTCACGATTTTTTGAAGGACGTAAGCCTACTCAGTGCTTAATTTGCCTATTCGGAAGCAGCTGAGAAACATTAGTATATTTTAGAACCTTCTCCGTAAGAAGCTCTTAAATAATCTCTTTGAAAAATGTTCAACTCAATGTTTCTCAAATAATTGTACATATTAAATTTATGTAAACTATTTCGAAATAATGTCAAAAAAAACAGCGACATTTTAAAATAGAATCGAAAACCATTTTCGGGTGTAACCAATTAATTAATTCGCTTACAGTTTTAAATTTCGACATGAAGATAGTTGGGTTTTTTAGGGGAGATTATTTTTTCCTTGGGAGGATGGGGGACACCGTTAGCTTACCGCCCCGGGTGACACCGACCCGAGTGACGCCACTGGACTTACAGGATGTAATAATGATGAATATGGAATTACTACTAATGTTTTATATTTTTTTTTTGTAGCATTAGAAAATTATACTCTATCTTTAGTATTTTTTTGTAGCAATTTGAAGCACTTCCCACTTCAAATTAATATTGTCTGAAGATTTGTATTGTTTTCTAACAAGATCATGCTAATCTACTGTGTAAAGCATTTTTAAAGGTGTAGAAATGGTGAGCAATTAGTATCATAATCAATATATTCGCTGGATGAATTCTATCATATCTGATATGCAGTCTACCACGCCTCACTCATGTTCGGCGTTTCTAACAGACCTTTAAGATGCATCGGCGTCCTCTGTTGGAGTCCGGCGTCCCGGTTACATTAAAACTAATTAGAGCCAAAGTAGACCTGTGGAAAGAAAGAATCGCACTTGACTTCTCCCCGCACTGGATGCCGTCTCACCTTCTCTATTACATTGTACTCGTTTAGTTTCTAGCGTACTGTTATTGAGCGCTGTTAACAAACAAAATGTAGGCTCAAGACGCTGTAGTCTTAATAACATTACAAACATAATCAAGAGAGCTAAAATGACAAACTAATCTAAAAAAGTTCTAAACAGATAGGTCTTAATGTTCTTCTTAAAAGTGGTGTAGCATGTTGTCTGTCTGAGCTCAATGGGGAGTGAGTTCCAAACCTTTGGTCCTTGCACTGAAAAAGCCAGCAGACCGTAGCCTTTGAGGGAGAAACATGGCACCACTAGAACCGTAGAGTCCATTGAGTGCAGGGCTCTTTGACTCTGACTCTTGGGTGATCAGTTCATTAAGGTACAAGGGCATTTCTTTATTATAGATACACTGATGGCAAAGTCGATTCTCACTTTCACGGAAAGCCAATGGAGCGTGCGCAGGAGCGTAGTAGTAGAATCTCGTCTTGTTTTCTTTAGGACTATACGTGCGGCGTTGTTCTGAAATCGTTACAGCTTGGCGATTTTGTCATCAGGTATACCTGTTAGCACGGCGTTGCAGTAGTCAAGGTGGCAGAGTATGAATTCCACAGCTAGCTTTTTTTATTAACTCCGTTGTTAATTGATGGATCTGGCTTTAAAATAAATCTGTTTTTTCTTTTTGTTAAGCGCAATGTCATGCTTTTGGCGTTCTCGATGCGGTATAATCCTATCACTTGTCTCGACTCACCACCAGTTGGGAAAGGGAGGGGGGTAAAAGAAAGGGTTATCTGAGTGAATGTTACCGTAATCGCTTTTGAAATGTATTCAAAAATGTTTTGTTTAGGGCTCAAGTTTTCTCAAGGGGACTAATTTAACTTATAGCACTACATATGTTAAATACGATTTATGTCCCTTGTTTGATACCAAACGAAAAAAGTAGTGCAAAATGTCTACTCGATCCGAGATTGGTTGTGTACTAGCTTTTGATCAAACAGACAGACTGACAGAGTGAATTTATATAAGCTTTTTAAAAATAACTAGCGCTGGTTGGATACATTTCAGCGTTTCACACAACCAGGGTTTGCGTAGTCATGTGAAACAGCACTTAGCTTAAACCTTAAAATAGAAGACATCGCCATTATTATTATTATTAGATAAGACATTGTGGACTTCTATATATTCTTTAACAAACAAACTCTACGTGACTACAATGTAAGTAATACAATTTCACATGTGGCAAAACGCTTTAACCCATATCACACATTGTTTTTGTAGTGTATTGATCGTGTGTTCATTATGCTTAACTATATAGGGTTATTAAAAAAAAACTATTTTTTAAAGATTGTTAGCAGCTTATACCCATTAGAGCTGGGTGGACTCTAAGGCCCCCTAAAGATTCCGAAAGTAAAAATCACAGCGTTGACCGAGATTCGAACCCAGGAGCCCCGGTTCGGAAGCCAAACGCTTGACTACTAAGCCACAGTGAAGAAACTACCACCAAGAAAGGAATTAAATAAGTATACGAGTTTGTGTTTTCTTGACAAACATACAAGATGTATACAAACATACAAGATGTATACAAACATACAAGATGTATACAAACATACAAGATGTATACAAACATACAAGATGTATACAAACATACAAGATGTATACAAACATACGAGATGTATACAAACATACGAGATGTATACAAACATACGAGATGTATACAAACATACAAGATGTATACAAACATACAAGATGTATACAAACATACAAGATGTATACAAACATACAAGATGTATACAAACATACGAGATGTATACAAACTTACTGATGTCATTAACATGTGACGATTAATCGTTTTTCAGTTTGTTCTTTTAATTCAGAGCTATTCAAAAAACAACAAAACACAACAAAAACAACAACAAAAAAACAACAACTACAACTTACCTGGTTGATCTGATCAACGTCCATGACGTTAATGAGGAACAGCTTGCAACTCAAGCTAAACGGCTCGTCTTTGGTACTGTCCAGCTCTGGGGGGTACTTCTGAACAGCTACTGACCTATTCATTAGATCTGTCCTTATTCTCTCGTAGTTATCCACGTTTGACCGCTGCCCATGTATGATGTCACATGTCACGAGACATGTCATCAGGTAGACGGCGTACATGACAACTGACTCTGCTTCTTTGTCAAACGTCAGCCAGTGTGCAGCTTTCACTCAAATCGCAACGAACTTTAAAGCTGGTCCCTTTGAATACTCATATACATAGAATAGATAAATTTAACAAACAGACTAGCCTAAAAGCATTTTAATGACAACAAAGAGAGAGAAAGAGAGAGAAAGAGAGAAAGAGAGAGAAAGAGAGAAAGAGAGAGAGAGAGGGGAGAGAGAGAAGAGGAGAAAATAGTTTACATCATTCAAACTTTACTACAGAGTTTACTTTTATTTAGTTTTTACTTAGTCAACAGATCATTACCATTGTCGCTACATTGAATGACTATTGATCTCTGGCACTTAATTTAAAATCCGAGAGTTTTCCACTCCATTGACTGATCATGGATCTATAAAACAGAGTCGGTCCTTCTGGCGGGTGCAACGAGCAAACAGCATATCTGCTTTCGTCTGATGGTGGCCTCCCTAGTTAATCGAAAAGATGTAAGGTTGATGTAACTACTACGCTGTGCTGGCTTGTAAAGTCCACACAATTTGGTTAGTCCTTGTCCCTAAGCCCAAAACCCTGTATCCTCAATGATGCTGCCGATTCTTTTCACATCATGAACTGAGTGCCTCTTAACTAGGCGAACATCAGCTTTATTGCCCGTAATGAGTTAATTGAGACGTGTCGGACAACACTTGGGGTTTAAAGGGTTCATCAAGACGTGTCAGACAACACTTGGGGTTTAAAGGGTTAAAATGTCCAGTTAGGAATTCACTATTACATTTGGTTTTGGAGATGGACTAAACTTAGGGCTGTTTGGGGGAGGGGCTTTATGGCTGAGTGGCAGAGCGCTTGGCCTCCGCATCGAGGTGTCTAAGGTTCTAATCTTGATGATGACTGTGATTTTGAATTTCGGGATTATTGTTTAGCAAGAGATAATATCGTCTCTTAAGCTGGCGGCCTCGTCTTATTATTACCAGCAAAGCTGACAGAGATGCTTGGCAGCAACTCTTATCCCATTGCTTAAACATTAACACATACTAATTACTTGTTTCAATATCACTGCCTGGTATGGCAATTTAAGCATTAAAAATAAAAATAAAATGTATAGAATCCTAAATGCTGCTGGTAAAATCATTGGCAAAAAACAAACCCCATTTGGGCATTTGTTTGAGACAAACATCTATAAAAAAGCTAACAAGATCCTCGAAATAAAGAATCACCCTTTGTGTCAGGATTTTGTGATTTTACCATCACAAAAAGAGATACAAGACACCGATGGCAAAGACAAACAGACACAAACACTCTTTTGTTCCCCTGGCAATCAAATCATTAAATAAGAACAATCTGATATAAAATTTGTCACATGTAAATTATGAGTGAGTCTGATGTGAATGTACAGTTTGGTTTCTTATAGTTATAATGTTTTTTGTTTGGTGTAATGCACAAATTGTAAGACAAATTTCCATACGGACAATAAAAGATTATTATTACTATATTATTATTATTTGAAATGAAAGCAACACACCTTTACACGTCCACTATCTTATGAGGCCCATGGATTATTATTATAATTTTACCTATTGTTCAATGGATTGTTCTATCAAAGAGTGACATGGATATGATGCTACTTTTCTACAAATTTCATTGTTTTTTTTTTTACACTCATTTCCTATAGATCTAGATTTCATAAATATACTTCTAGATATGAATAATTGTCGTAGTTTATTTTCATGTCACCATAATTATTTATGTTCTAGTTATTTTGGACATTATTTCTCGCACCTTATACAGGTTAGCCCAATGTAAAAATATGTTTGGATTCGTGAGTTTGTAATATGTTTGGATCCGTGAGTTTGTTTGTAATATGTTTGGATTCGTGAGTTTGTTTGTAATATGTTTGGATTCGTGAGTTTGTTTGTAATATGTTTGACATGTTTCGAATGGTCCTTCAGTGATTAAAATTATTTACTTCCTAGTCCAAACCTCCCGCAGGAAGATAGGGGATGAGAGCGAGCAAGGTTTGAACTCTGGACCATCGACAAGTCCAAATGACAGTCCAGTGCGCAAACCGCTCTACAGGAAGCCAGTGTCTTTGGGAGAAGCCTCGGGCTCCAATATGTCATCTTTCTTTTCAGCCTTTTTTTGTATCTTTATATTTATCTTTACCTTTCATAGCTACAAATTTATTCAAACTATCACAAACTTAGAAATAGTAAAATATTTTGATATATATACATACCCTAAAAATAGCTCGTATTGACAGATATGTAGGTATGATTCAATTTACTTGTCTTTCATTTAGATGGAGGACACTAATAAGCAAAATGATTACTCACAAATATATTTTATCTTTTCAGTCTGTGGTGATACTAAGACTGCTTTATTGATCCTTACGGAAATTTGTTGTGATTACAAATTCTAACAGAACTCCAGGACATCTCAGTGTCAGCAGGTGGAGACCAGGCATGCTTGTATTCATACTCTACTTATTTCTAGTCCATTAAATTCCTCAGGAGCCCACTGCAATGCGGTTTGGCTTCAATTTTGGTTTGATGGCTGGTTAACATCTAGAAGCCGGTGCAGTTCTGCCAACTTGTGGAGGTTTCTCCGATAATGATGTGGAGAAACGGTCAGACTAATTAAGTTCCTTTGGACCTGTGTACAATCGCGTCGAACTCACTTCTTATCCGCAACGTGATGACTGAGTGATGTCCAGGAACATTGTTTGCGTTGATTAGCCCAGTTTTAAGTATATAGTGTTGGACATAAAAACATTAGAATAATAGGAATTCACGCCGATCTATCAGGTGGTAAACGCTACAACAAAAACATTTAGGATTGTGATTCCCAGGGTTTTTTTTTTCCTTGGTCTCCATTCTTCTATGGAAACTGGAGACGGCTGCCTTCGGAAGAATAGCTGTTTCATCGTTTGGCATGCGAGGACATTTATAATACATGTGTCTTCAATAGAGAACAATAGCCTTGATGTCTACAGTCCGAAAATAGGACATATGGATGAACTATAAACAATTTCTGGGGAAGCATGATATTACTTGTGGTGAGAGACCATGAAATTTGTTTTCTTTGTTTTTGAATATGTATACACCTTTTGAACTACTGAATAAAAAAGAAAACATCTAGAGGGAGGATTTATTCTCCAAGAATTTTAATGAAGATAAAACAATAATTGTACGGTTTCTGCTTCATTTTTGGGTGCAAAAGGTTTTATCTAGACTTAATAAATATCTGTGCCAGTTTCTATCTTTAGGGATAACAATCTCCCTTTGCAACTTCTTGCCTGACTAAAGAGACCAATCCTTGATACACTTCCGCTGACACAGGTTGGGCATATGTAATCGCCAGGCGACGTTGTACTTCTTTTTCTACTACTGTTGTGTGTCGTATCTGCTATCCGGGATCCGGGACTCCATGTGGATCTATCCAGTACTTATACCACCACATGAGTCACGTAAAATTTCTTTCCCATGTTCGAGATACCAAACAAAATAATTAATCATCAATAGTTAATAAACTAAATGTTGTTTTTTTTAAATATTGATTCTTGTGTTGTCATGTAAAAGAAATAATGGGCCTCATTCACCAATCGTAAACAAACAACATTTTTTGCCGCGTAGTTCTCTATCTCTTCTATACAAATTACGATCTAATTTTAATATACCGAGGCTGTCACGCGACAGTTTTTTCGTTGTTTTATCAACATGATCACGTGACTAAATATTGTTTGTTTACGATTGGTGAATGAGGTCCATTGTGCGAAGTTTCAGATTGATCCGAGATTGGGGGGGGGGGGGGGGAGTAACGTGTAAAGACTTTTTACTGAAGTGAAAACTTTTTTTTTAATGCATTCACGGTAAAAATTAATCCAGATACCCCTCCTTCCTCTCCCCTTTCTTTTCTCAGCCAGACAAGTGGTAGGATCATAGCTCCGTGAGAAATCTTAAAACATTTTATTGGGCTCAATAAAAAACAAATTGTTAAAAATATTTCTAGTCGTACAGATTTATTATAGTTAGTCTAGATCAGGGGTTCTCAACATGTGGGTCGCTACCCCCTTGGAGGTCAATTGACGATTTGGAAGGGGTCGCCTAAGACCATCGAAAATATGGATTGCTATTGTCTATTCTTCTATTGCTGTGTGTGTGTGTGGGGGGGGGGGGTCGCGGCAGAGTTGGGGATTGTAAAAAGGGGTCGCTGAGCATGAAAGGTTGAGCTCTGGTCTAGATCTATTACAACTGATATGAGTGATCCAAACTAATTGATAACGATTACAATTAATAAAAACTTGTTTTTTTTTAAATAAAATTTTCATTATCTTTTTCTTGTTTGAACCCCGCGTTTCAAAGTTAAGAAATAAACTTTCGATTAAGCTGATAAATACAATTTATGGATACACAGGTCATTAGTTTTCTCTACATAACAAATAGTCTTCTCCGGAAGCAATTCCTTTCCTTTTATTTCAGTCAACAAGGGAGAGAAACATTTTAAAAACATTTCCTCTTGATGGCCAACGAACCTTGTAATGTAACACACAAGATTTGCATACTCTCTCTCTCTACATCATTTGGAAATATTGGCATACTCTCTCTCTCTCTCTCTCTCTACCTCATTTGGAAATATTGGCATACTCTCTCTCTCTCTCTCTCTCTCTCTACCTCATTTTGGAAATATTGGCATACTCTCTCTCTCTCTCTCTCTCTACCTCATTTGGAAATATTGGCATACTCTCTCTCTCTCTCTCTCTCTCTCTCTACCTCATTTGGAAATTCTTTCAATCGGCTTTGGCTGCAATCAAGTCACCAAACATGTAAACAAATGCATTTAGTAATTGTTGGTCCTTTGTTTGTATTTTCCTGTTAATTTTTTTTTATTACACAATTTATATTTTTACAGTTTTCAAACCCTAGCCTAGCAGTGTGAACCAAGAATGCTGCTGAGAACTGCCAACTACATCAAGCAGCACCACCATATCAGCATTGTTCTTCAGTCTGAAAGGATCACTGCGTTCAGCGTGTAAGCATTCGCGCTAGATACCTCTGACTGCTGCGTGACACATGGAAGATTGTGCTATAGTTTGTTGTCTTTCAAATAACTGTTGCCCTTTTCTGGCCAACGCCTTTCTCTGACCAGTGCTCTTCTAGGACTAATGCCCCTCTATGGTATATCTATATACTAAATCCTTCTCTAGCTTATATCCATTTCTGCATTTGCTAATACTCTTCTCTGGCCAGTGCCCATTTCTAGTCAACGCCCTTCTTTGGCTACATCCTTCTTTAGCCAATGCCTAACTCTGGCCAATGCCAACGCAGTTCTAGGCGAATGCCCTTCTCTGTAAAGTAGAGTCCTTCACTGACTGCCCGTTCCGTTCTGAGACCCTTCTTCTCTTTCACTACCTTTTTTTAGACCTTTTTCTATGGTCCCCTTATGACTACTTAGTTTATAATTAGCCCTAGGTTTAAAATTACTCTGCGAATAGAGCAAATCTAGTTAATCCATTCCCGAATAGAGCAGATCTAACTAATCCATTCCTGAATAGAGCAGATCTAGTTAATCCATTCCCGAAAAGTTCAGATCTAATTAATCCATTACCGAATAGAGCAGATCTAATAAATCCATTCCCAAATAGTGCATATCTAATTTATCCATTCCCGAATAGCGCAGATCTAATTAATGCATTCCCCAATACAGCTGATCTAATTAATCCATTCCCGAATAGTGCAGATCTAATTAATCCATTCCCAAATACAGCTGATCTAATTAATCCATTCCCGAATGGTGCAGATCTAATTAATCCATTCCCGAAAAGTGCAGATCTAATTAATCCATTCCCGAATGGTGCAGATTTAATTAATCCATTCCCGAATAGAGCAGATCTAATTAATCCATTCCCGAATAGAGCAGATCTAATTAATCCATCCCGTAGCAAAAAATAAAAAGCAGAGAAAAAATATTTCCACACTCGTGAAACAAATAAACAAGATCCTGTCCGTTCGCTTTATCTTCAAATGATGATAAACTTTCAGGGATGTCCGAGTTTCTAAAGTTTCAAGTGTTTCTACTGTAGTAGTGTCTTTTTGGTTTTCGTCAATAGCTTTGGAGTCTCCATTCTTTGTTAAGCTTTTTGGAGCACTCTGTAAATAATGAAAACGAAGAAGTGCTTCCTTAATGACTGGCTTACTTCTTAATTACTGATAAATTACGGACGTTACTTTTTCTTAAATATTCTTGTAATTTAAATATTTAACAAAAAGTGTTTTTTTTTTTTTTAATTTAAAAAAATCCTTCATTTAATTTAGTTGCAATAATCCACAAATGAGATTGGACCAAAGCGCTCTGAGCATGCTATAAGCATGAAAGTAGCGCTATATAAAATCTATAATAATAATAATCCAAGCCCGTTTCTATGACTTCAAAGGATTCTCAATTCACGTAGTTCTCCTTTCAGGCGATCTATAGGGCAGGTGATGTTAAGGTCATCTGTTTCTATGACCCACGGTTAACGAGGGTGTCACGTGGACATCGCAACGATCAATCGCCTTTACTTTTTCCCCGACTAATGTCAGGTACCCATTAGAGCTGGGTGGACTCAGAGGCGCCCAGAGATCCTGAAATAAAAAATTCCAGTCTTCACCAGGATTCGAAGCCAAGCGCTTTACCACTCAGCCACCGCACCTCCTAACTCACATACTGAATGCTATCATATGTCTCTACTTAAAAAGTGAACTCCTAAAACATTTCTACCCATATATTAAATACCATAAAACATTTCTACCCATATATTAAATATCATAAAACATTTCTATCCATATATTAAATATCATAAAAAATTTCTATCCATATATTAAATATCATAAATAAAATTTCTACCCATATATTAAATATCATAAAACATTTCTATCCATATATTAAATATCATAAAAAATTTCTATCCATATATTAAATATCATAAAAAAATTTCTATCCATATATTAAATATCATCTAAAACATTTCTACCCGTATATTAAATATCATAAAAAATTTCTACCCATATATTAAATATCATAAAACATTTCTATCCATGTATTAAATATCATAAAAAATATCTATCCATATATTAAATATCATAAAAAAAATTTCTATCCATATATTAAATATCATAAAACATTTCTACCCATATATTAAATATCATAAAACATTTCTATCCATATATTAAATATCATAAAAAATTTCTATCCATATATTAAATATCATAAAAAAATTTCTATCCATATATTAAATATCATAAAAAATTTCTATCCATGTATTAAATATCATAAAAAATTTCTATCCATATATTAAATATCATTAAAAAAATTTCTATCCATATATTAAATATCATAAAACATTTCTACCCATATAATAAATATCATAAAACATTTCTATCCATATATTAAATATCATAAAAAATTTCTATCCATATATTAAATATCATAAAATATTTCTACCCGTATATTAAATATCATAAAAAATTTCTACCCTTATATTAAATATCATAAAACATTTCTACCCATATATTAAATATCATAAAACATTTCTACCCATATATTAAATATCATAAAAAATTTCTATCCATATATTAAATATCATAAAACATTTCTACCCATATATTAAATATCATAAAACATTTCTACCCATATATTAAATATCATAAAACATTTCTACCCATATAATAATAATAATAATTCTAGTCTTCGAGTCCGAAGGTCAATGAGGAGTACAGTATTTCCCGTGGCTGCGCAGTCCCAGCTTTGACCTACATATTTGGCCACACCAAGGGCAAATATAGCCAAAGTCTACAGGTGGTCAATTTAGATTTTCTTTTCGCCGTCTGCGTTTGTCCTCGTAAGCAGATTTTCTTTTGGTCTCAAATGTGTATCCCGCGGCCTTAGTGAGTGACCTCTAGCTGAGGCCGCATGCAACCAGGTGCTCTCTTCTATGTCAGCCAAGGAAATTTGACGCCTAAGCTGGTCTTTGAAGCGTTTCTACCCATATATTAAATATCATAAACATTTCTACCCAAATATTGAGTACTCTGAAACATTTCTACCCATATATCGAATGCCATAAAACAATTCTACCAATATATTGAATATAATAAAACATTTCTACCCATATATCGAATTTAAAACATATCTACCCATATATCGAAACAATCATATTTCTCTACTTACAAATTGTACGCTGTCAGACTTATTGACGACCCAGAGAGTAGCTAGCATCGCACACAGCCCTTCACACAAGACTTCTAAGAGTAGCATTGCCAAGTACGGCGTATCAGACAGACTCCTCGGCATCACGGTACTGCGAGATAGATGCACGACAAGATTAGAATAAGAAATTAGTAGCAATGAATAAACAAATTTACATAGCCAAGTTTGTATTTAGATTTGAAAAGGCCCTAAGCTAATCGAAAGTTGCCTCTTTTGGTGCCCTTTGTCTGTGTTGTCTCTAGGTAAACCCGTCCCTGACATTGGCTAAGATTTCTGGTCACTTATCAGAAAGATGAAAATCTTTTGAAGGCCCTAACATAAGTTAATGTATATCTAGTCAAAGTTATTAGTCTTAGTTGATAGATTTAGCTTATCTTATCTTATAGATTAGAGACGTTACCTCAAAAAAAGAAGATAATTACGTCATGTGTCTATGTAGTCATCAATGTTAATAAATGACTAAAGCCAAAGAAACAGATGACCTGAACATTATCTACCCTATTAATCGCTAGGTCGGAAAGGTGAACTTTACGTTAGGAGAGGCTTGTTAGCCGTAGTTCATAAGGAAAAACGGAATACGAACTTTAGGCGACCCTTAGGAAGCTTACAGCGCACAGTGCTACACCCTGACTAGCTTGCGACTCAACTGATCTCAAAATGTACCGGCACTTGCCTTTACTTTGAACACATTGGTTGCGTGGAGATATTGCTAGTGAAACTCTAAATTGACACAAACTCCCCAGCCTGATGTAGCTTAGAAATATTGCTAGTGAAACTCTAATTGACACAAACTCCCTCACCTGATGTAGCTTAGAAATATTGCTAGTGAAACTCTAATTGACACAAAACTCCCCAGCATAATGTAGCTCTGAAATATTGCTAGTGAAACTCTAATTGACACAAACTCCCCAGCCTGATGTAGCCTAGAAACACTGCTAGTGAAACTCTAATTGACACAAGCTCCCCAGCCTGATATAGCTTAGAAATACTGCTAGTGAAACTCTAATTGACACAAGCTCCCTCTCCTGGTGTAGCTTAGAAATATTGCTAGTGAAACTCTAATTGACACAAACTCTCCAGCTTGATGTAGCTTAGAAATATTGCTAGTGAAACTCTAATTGACACAAAACTCCTCATAATGTAGCTTTGAAATATTGCTAGTGAAACTCTAATTGACACAAACTCCCCAGCCTGATATAGCTCAGAAATACTGCTAGTGAAACTCTATTTGACACAAACTCCCTCACCTGATGTAGCTTAGAAATATTACTAATGAAACTCTAATTGACACAAACTCCCTCACCTGATGTAGCTTAGAAATATTACTAGTGAAACTCTAATTGACACAAACTCCCTCACCTGATGTAGCTTAGAAATATTGCTGTGGATGTGAACATGGTCACCAGGTAGGAAATCTTCTCTCCGGTTTTTGTCGGGATCAGAAACACCAGCGGGATCATCACTGACGTCAGAACCATGGGGAACACCACGGTGATGACGTAATAAACCCTACGTCTCCTGACGACGAATGAGTATCGTGGATACTTCTCATGGTTCAGATCCTGAAACGGCTCGCAAAAATAATCTAGCGTTTCCCATTCTCCTTCAGTGATGTAGTCTTGATTACTTGCTGATGATCGTTCACAGTTCGGATCCACCTCAATTTTAGCCAGCATAAGATTTTCCTTGTAGATCCCGAATGAACACGTCTGCGAATCAAACGGATATTTTTTGACATCTATTTTGCACCGAAATGTGACATAGCTTATACCCTGGGCTCGAACTACGCCGCTGGAGCTGACCACTAATTTGTTGTTCATTTCATACAGGTGAGAGTCTTTGCTTCCAACTAAAATACGTAGAGTGGGCACCCAAATAGTGGAAGAGTCCAGTAAAACACTTTCTATGTTGTCGTACTCGGTTGAGTTCCATGAAAGGTCATTCTGGCTCCATTCTATTTGAACGTAGGCTAAGACAGTCATCAACTAGATCAGTACGAATAGAATGCAAAAAAAGTTTCAGTTTTTTGTTAGCATTTTTTAAAATCTTTTTTATAGCTATTTTTTTAATTGCAGAGATTTTTTTTTTCTGAGACAAGGACTTTCATTAAAATATAAAAAGTTTTGTATTTAATGGTGTTCTATGACATTATATTTATGTCTTCATGCTCACAAAAAAAAGTCTTTCCAGTGAAATTTACACAGTCATTATTTGAGAATCAGTCTACGCCTATATGTATATATTGACACAGACTCACTAACCTATATATAAATCAAAACATTCTCTAACCTTATGTTTACTGTGCCCACCTCTTCACTAAATACATTTGAGTCGAGTCCGGGAAATCCCACTAAAGCGTGTTTTTAAAAAAGTCTTTTCATTGACGAATAAAATAATTGTGAGAAAGTATAATGGTAAAACCAGAGTTTTTATTCTGTGGTCAATCAGCTAGGGATTTTTTTTTACAAAAGTTACACTCAAGCAGAAACAAATTTATAGAAAAATAGTCAAAGCTCTTTTCGACATATTAGAACAAATATCGACCTTCCCCCCCCCCCCCAATTTCATTCAATCCATGAAGACAGTGCAAGCTAAGAGAAGAAACAAAAATTGGTCGAAAAGTTTTTTTGTATTTTGAAATCATCTCGAACGATTTTGTTAGAAATTGAAAATCTGAAGTATATCTTTAAGGCTAGCTAATTGGCCACAAAGTGAAAACTCTGGTTTGACTGCAATGATTTTTCATAATGATTTAATCATCTCAAAATTCAATATGATTTTCGTGTTCGTTTTTTTGAAATTGTTCCGAATGACGTCAAGAAAAAACAAAATTTCGACACATCCAGCGGCAGTGGGAATTTCCGCACTCGACTCAAATGTTTTTCTTTGCATTCAACGAGGAGTTTAAATTAAAGTTGGTATGTACTATTTGCATTACATAATAATATTAATAAGGCTTGTCTTCTAGTCCGAAGATTAATGAGGAATACAGTATTTCCCGTGGCTGCGCAGCCCCAGCTGTGACCTGCATATTTCGCCACATCCATAACTTGCATTACATATTAGCAGATATAAACATGTTTGAATGCTAGATGTATTTTGTAAAAAAAGATTACTGACTATAATACCTGATTGATTTGGTCAACATCCAAGACATCGATGAGGAATAAATTGTAACTCATCCTGAACGGTTTGTCATCGGTGCAATCTAGCTCTGGTGGATACTTCTGGACTGCCACTGACCTCTTCATTAGGTCACTTCTGATTCGTTCGTACGTATTATGCTTCGCGCTGTGTTCAACTAACAATCCACAGGCGACAAACCCAGAAATCAAAATGACAGAATATAACATTGCTTCTATCTAAATTCTAATCAGAATAAATCTAGCAGAGTTATGTGTGTCCGTTCATTAGCTAAATATCCTCTTAAAAAAAAAAACAAAAAAAAAATTCGGTTTTTAATCAGGTCGGCACATGTGCGAATACTAGCGATGATTTTATATTTAAAAAAAAACAACAGAAAATACAAACAAACAAACACAATCTATTTCTCAATGTCCTTTCAAAAGATTTTGTTAATTTTCTATGTTTGCACTTTTATTACGCTAGCACTTCGCTAAAACAATTTGTTATTATAACTTCCAGTGTAGTCTGTACCTATTGATCTTCGTAATGCTGTTGACTTTGTTTTTGTCTACCTAAAACGTTTTCACTAATGGATGCCTGATTATGAATTTTTTATTTTTTTTTTAACGGGAGATACGCCGTTGCCAAGGTAACGGACATCAATTTGTATATGACAACGAATAAATCGAAGCTCTTGTGTTTGCGTTGTCTAGTCGTCCGGCTGCTCGTGCATATCTCCGTTTGTGGTCAGCAAGCTATTCTTTCTTGGCACAGTCTGCAAAAGAGCCTAATTCTCAGCAGCAAAAAATCTGGCTAGAAGAACATGAATGTTTCATCATGCCTGTTACCAGGGCCGCCGCGAGGTTTGTGGCCGCCTGCGTGCGAAATTTTAAAATGCCACCCACCCACCACCTTTTTTTTTTTAGAAAAAAAAAACCCATTAAGACTGAGTTGGATACTGTACATAAGGCGCGCTTTGATTTAAATTCATTTTTGTACCATTTCTTTTTTGTTTTCATATTGGCATCGTTGTTGTATCCCCATTCCCTCTAAGATGTTTTATTTTCAATTTTAACTTTGCATTTTTTAAAGAATTCAATGAAAAAGGAAAGAAACTGTGTCTTAATTATAACATAATTTTAATCTTTAGTTTTTCATTTATATTTTTAACACTATGTATGTAATCCAAATTTAGGTAATAAATTTCAATAAAATGAGTCAGTTTCATAGGACCATATATATGGTCAGGTATTGTTTCCGAAATAGTGCCTACATCAATTTTAAGCGTTGTTAAAGTTTCTTCCTGGAGGTAGAATTGTAGATGCAGCAGGTTTTTGCTCAAGTCGGCAAGTGGCTTGATTCCGGGTGGGACTCGGCACTAAGCGTATTCTGGTCTTTTTCTCTTAGTAAGAAGAGAGAATTTAAGAAAGGCTAATATTGATGTGTTTTCTTTCAGAATGCACTATTCGTCCTAATAAAAAAAAAAGTGGAGAGACATATTAAATCTAATAATACAGTGGCAGCTCATGCCAATAGTATTATGTGAGGGACATTCTTGGTAGGCCTACATATTGCGCACGGACGTTTGAAATGGGCGTGATCTTTTTAAAAATATTCTTCGTGGTAAGACGTCTCTGTCGCGGACGTTTTTTTTTCACGCAAAAGTCGTCATTACATTGAAGTGCAATAGACGGAAGAAATTCAACCATTTTGAGACAATCTTTCGATGATGACCACTTATGTCATCCAGGGAAGCTGAGGACTTTGCACTGGGGTTTTATGCCTCCTCATGTGGCTGGTAAGACCTACATGAGCCCAGAATCTTCGGCTGCACACTGGGCAGGTTATTCCAGCTGGAAATAGTGTCATTGACCTTGCTTTTTTTCTCCGACGCTTTTCTTCTGCCAGCGCTGTTCTCTTTTCCTCAGCAATTTGTGCACTAGTTCTCACAGTGTGCGAAATGATGCTCTGTCATGTGCTTCTGTCTCCCAGGTGGCTGTATCAATGCTGATGGGTTTCAGAAAAGCTTTAAGCGTTTTCTTTGTCCGCCTTGTGAGCGCTTTCCTTCCATTAATTGGCCATACAGCTTTAATTATATATTGCCAAAGGTGTAGAAATTATTGTTAGCAATTAGTATCATCTAATAACAAATTCCATTTCATCTGTTATTCAGTTTACCAAGCCTCACTGATATTTGGCGTTTCTAACAGACCTCTCTAAGTTCTATCGACGTCCTCTGTTGGAGTCCAGCTGTTCCGGTAACATTAGAACAAATTATCGCCAAAGTAGACCTTTGGAAAGAATATTAACACGATAGCTGGAGAGCTTAAAAAAAGGAAATACTTGTTGAAAACTGTCGTGGTGAATTCATTGAGAATGAAACATTGCAAACACAAACTAATGTATTTGAAATGAAACTGAACTATTTATTTTTTCTGCTACTCTACTAATCTCCCAATGTGTTTTCTTAAATTAAATTAAATATATGTATTATAGTTAGTCTAGATCTATTAAAAGTTTTAATGATATGACTGACTAAAACTAACTATTTCACCCACATGATGATATATGTACCTTACTTTATGTCTTAACAGAAGCTTGTAGAGTTTCTAACGTTTAGATTGAATGGGAGTAGTGGCAGGATTAAACTGGATCTTAAACACAAACTGGATCTTAAACACAAACTGGATCTTAAACACAAACTGGATCTTAAACACAAACTGGCTCTAACACACAAACTGGACCTTAAACACAAACTGGATCTTAAACACAAACTGGATCTTAAACACAAACTGGATCTTAAACACAAACTGAATCTTAAACACAAACTGGATCTTAAACACAAACTGGCTCTAACACACAAACTGGACCTTAAACACAAACTGGATCTTAAACACAAACTGGATCTTAAACACAAACTGGATCTCAAACACAAACTGGATCTTAAACACAAACTGGATCTTAAACACAATCTGGATCTTAAACACAAACTGGATCTTAAACACAAACTGGATCTTAAACACAAACTGGATCTCAAACACAAACTGGATCTCAAACACAAACTGGATCTTAAATACAAACTGGATCTCAAACACAAACTGGATCTTATTCACAAACTGGATCTTAAAGACAAACTGGATCTTAAACACAAACTGGATCTTAAACACAAACTGGATCTTAAACACAAACTGGATCTTAAATACAAACTGGATCTTAAACACAAACTGGATCTTAAACACAAACTGGATCTTAAACACAAACTGGATCTTAAACACAAACTGAATCTTAAACACAAACTGGATCTTAAACACAAACTGGATCTTAAACACAATCTGGATCTTAAACACAAACTGGATCTTAAACACAAACTGGATCTTAAACACAAACTGGATCTCAAACACAAACTGGATCTTAAATACAAACTGGATCTTAAACACAAACTGGATCTTAAACACAAACTGGATCTTAAACACAAACTGGATCTTAAACACAAACTGGATCTCAAACACAAACTGGATCTTAAACACAAACTGGATCTTAAACACAATCTGGATCTTAAACACAAACTGGATCTTAAACACAAACTGGATCTTAAACACAAACTTTCATGGTACATCTGCAGGATGAAGAAATGGAAGGACTAACATAATATCGCGTAGATCAGCGGTTCTCAACCTTTAAGGCTCGGCGACCCCTTTTTATAATCCCCCACTCTGCTGCGACCCCTCCCACACACACACACATACAGCAATAGAAGAATAGACAAAATACAATCCCTATTTTCGATGGTCTTAGGCGACCCCTGGCAATCGACCCCCCCCAAGGGGTCACGCCCCACAGGTTGAAAACCCCTGGCGTAGATGATAGCAAGAATGGATCTCTTTAGGGAAGTTTAGCATTTGCACATTTAGGGAGAGGAAAGATGGATAGAAATTATCGGATTGAAATAGTAAAAGGATCAATAGTTGTAAAGTCAAAAGTAATGTTCCCCTTTCAGACCTTGCAATCTATAGGATCATTACTTTTATTCTAGTTTAAAAAACAAATAATCTTTGTAAAAGTTTGTATAAAGAACATAACTAGTAACACTTCAAAATGTTTTGCATTCAGTTTTATTGATGTGAATTATATATTTTATTCTCAAAGTTAAGAACCTTTGATCTATGTCCATCCGTAAGTCATCAAACATTTACACAAACGCATTTAGTAATTTTTGGTCCATTTGTTTGTACTGTTCTGTTACTTTGTTTTCTTTACATAATTTATAAATCTATAAGGTTTCCAAGCCCTAGCCTAGCAATGTAGACCATGGGTAGTGCAGAAAACTCCTAAGTTATTTAATTTTCGAACAGTACCACCATATCAGCATTGTTCTTCACAAGTATCACTGCATACAACTTCTCACCATTCGCGCTAGATACCAGCTCTGCATGAAACAGGCTAGAGTATGCTATAGTATAGTGTGTTGTCTTTAAAAAAAACTGTGACTGTTTTCTTGTCTAGTGCTCTTTCATGACGATGGTAAATCTTATGGGCTAAATCTTTCTTTGGATTATATCCCTTTCTTCATTGGCTAATACCCTACTCTCTGGTTAGTGACATTAGCTAGCCAATGCCCTTCTTTGGCTATATTCTTTTTTAGCCAATGCCTAACTCTAGCCAATGTCAATCTCTGGCTAATGTCTTTCTTTGGTCAATGTCATTCTCTGGCCAATGTCAATCTCTGGCTAATGTCATTCTTTGGTCAATGTCAATCTCTGGCTAATGTCAATCTCTGACTAATGTCAATCTCTAGCCAATGTCAATCTCTGGCCAATGTCAATCTCTAGCCAATGTCAATCTCTAGCCAATGTCAATCTCTGGCCAATGTCAATCTCTGGCTAATGTCAATCTCTGACCAATGTCAATCTCTGGCTAACGTCAATCTCTAGCTAACGTCAATCTCTAGCCAATGTCAATCTCTAGCCAATGTCAATCTCTGGCCAATGTCAATCTCTGGCTAATGTCAATTTCTAGCTAACGTCAATCTCTAGCTAACGTCAATCTCTAGCCAATGTCAATCTCTGGCCAATGTCAATCTCTAGCTAACGTCAATCTCTAGCTAACGTCAATCTCTAGCCAATGTCAATCTCTGGCCAATGTCAATCTCTAGCCAATGTCAATCTCTAGCCAATGTCAATCTCTGGCCAATGTCAATCTCTGGCTAATGTCAATCTCTGACCAATGTCAATCTCTGGCTAACGTCAATCTCTAGCTAACGTCAATCTCTAGTCAATGTCAATCTCTGGCCAATGTCAATCTCTGGCTAATGTCAATTTCTAGCTAACGTCAATCTCTAGCTAACGTCAATCTCTAGCCAATGTCAATCTCTGGCCAATGTCAATCTCTAGCTAACGTCAATCTCTAGCTAACGTCAATCTCTAGCCAATGTCAATCTCTGGCCAATGTCAATCTCTGGCTAATGTCAATCTCTAGCTAACGTCAATCTCTAGCCAATGTCAATCTCTGGCCAATGTCAATCTCTGACCAATGTCAATCTCTGGCCAATGTCAATTATTGGCCAATGTCAATCTTTGGTCAATGTCAATCTTTGGCCAATGTCAATCTCTGACCAATGTCAATCTTTGGTCAATGTCAATTTTTGGTCAATGTCAATCTCTGGCCAATGTCAATCTCTGGCTAATGTCAATCTCTGACCAATGTCAATCTTTGGTCAATGTCAATCTTTGGCCAATGTCAATCTCTGACCAATGTCAATCTTTGGCCAATGTCAATCTCTGACCAATGTCAATCTTTGGTCAATGTCAATTATTGGCCAATGTCAATCTCTGGCCAATGTCAATCTTTGGCCAATGTCAATCACTGTCTAATGTCATTCCTTGGCCAATGTCAATCTCTGACCAATGTCAATCTTTGGCAATGTCAATCTTTCGCCAAAGTCAATCTCTAGCCAATGTCAATCTCTGGCTAATGTCAATCTTTGGTCAATGTCAATCTCTGGCTAATGTCAATCTCTAGCTAACGTCAATCTCTAGCCAATGTCAATCTCTGGCCAATGTCAATTTCTGACCAATGTCAATCTCTGACCAATGTCAATCTTTGGTCAATGTCAATCTTTGGCCAATGTCAATCTCTGACCAATGTCAATCTTTGGTGCATGTCAATCTCTGGCTAATGTCAATTTTTGGTCCATGTCAATCTTTGGTCAATGTCAATTTTTGGTCAATGTCAATCTCTGTTCTACGCACTTCTCTGGCTAGTGCCCTTCTTTGCAGAGTAGAGTCTTTCACTGACAACACGTCTCTGTCTCATAGCCTTCTTCTCTTTGTCTACCGCAACCTTATTTAGACTTTTTCTATTGTCCCCTGGCGACCTCTTATTTTAAGCACTAAGTTTAAAAATACTCTGCAAATTGAGTAGATCTTATCTTATTATCCCATTCCCGAATAGAGCAGATCTAATTTATCTAGTCTTGAATAGAGCAGACTAATTAATCCATTCACGAATAGAGCAGATCTAATTAATCCATTCCCGAATAGAGCAAATCTAATCTATTACCGAATAGAGCTGATCTATTTAATCCATTCACGAATAGAGCAAATCTAATTAATCCATTCCTGAATAGAACTGATCTAATTAATCCATTCACGAATAGAGCAAATCTAATTAATCCATTCCTGAATAGAGCTAATCTAATTAATCCATTCTCGAATAGAGCAGATCTAATTAATCCATTCCCGAATAGAACAGATCTAATTAATCCATCCCGTAGAAAAAAATAAGAAGCAGAGAAAAATAAATTCCACACTCGTGAAACAAATAAACAAGATTCTGTCCACTTGCTTTATCCTCAACTGGTGATCAACTTTCAGAGATGTCCGACTTTCTAAACTTACAAGTGGATCTCCTGTAGTTGTGTCTTTTTGGTTTTCATTAATAACTTTGGAGTTTCCGGCCTTTGTTAAGCTTTTAGGAACACTCTGTAATAAACGAATATGTCGAATTTCTTAATTAAACTTAAAACTGTTTAAATTACGGACATTTCTTTTTCTTAAATAAGATGAGCCTTGCGTGTTCGGGTCTAATTTTGTTGACGTTATGACCGGAAGTCCAGATTATGATTTAAACGTTTAACAACAAGTGTTGCTGTTTTTGTTTTTACTAAAAAATATTCATACATTTAATTTAGTCACGATAATCCAAGCCTGTTATTACTTCTTCTAAGGATTTTTAACTCACATAGTTCCCCTTTGAGACCTTGTGATCTGTAGGGCAGATGCTGTAAAGGGTCATCTTCTACTGTGGCCAGCACAACGACCTACAGCCATTTCTTTTCCAAAACTAATGTCAGGTACCCATTCGAGCTAGATAGACTCAGAGGTGCCCAAAGATACCGGAATTAAAAATCCCACTCTTCATCAGGATTAAAACCTGGGACCACTGGTTCAGAAGCAAAGATCTTTACCGCTCAGCCACCGCGCCTCCTAACTCACATACTAAGTGCTAACGTATGTCGTTACCCACATATTGAATACCATAAAACATTTCTACCCACATATTGAATACCATAAAATATTTCTACCCACATATTGAATACCATAAAACATTTCTACCTACATATTATATACCATACAACATTTCTACCCACATATTGAATACCATAAAACATTTCTACCTACATATTGAATACCATAAAACATTTCTACCCATAAATCGAAACAATCATATTTCTCTACTCACAATTTGAATACCATAAAACATTTCTACCCATATATTGAATACCATAAAACATTTCTACCTACATATTGAATACCATAAAACATTTCTACCCATAAATCAAAACAATCATATTTCTCTACTCACAATTTGAATACCATAAAACATTTCTACCCATATATTGAATACCATAAATCATTTCTACCTACATATTGAATACCATAAAACATTTCTACCCATAAATCAAAACAATCATATTTCTCTACTCACAAATTGAACGCTGTCAGGCTTATTGACGACCCAGAGAGTCGCTAGCATTGCACACAGCCCTTCACACAAGACTTCCATGAGTAGCACAGCCAAGTATGGGGTATCAGAAAGACTCCTCGGCATCACGGTACTGCAAGATAAAAGCGAGACAAGGCTATAATAAAAGAAATATTAGAATCGATATAAAAATGCCCTAAGGTAATCGAAATATGTCTCCATTTTTGATGCCCTTTATAGATGCAGATATTATATATCAGTGCTAGTATTTCTTGGGGGCTCTAATCTATAGCTTATGTGGCCTATAGGTTAATCCGGCCCTGACATTTGCTAAAATTACTGATCACAAAGATTAAAACAATTTGAAGGCCCTAGCAAACGTTAATGAAGATCTAGACCAGGCATGTCAATCACGGCGTTCGATGGCCGCATGCGGCCTGCGACCACTTTCTTGCGGCCCGCTTGTCCACCTCAAAAATTATTAAAATAATGTTAAACTATTAGACTGGAAAATAAGAGATGACCAGCTACTTGAATTGTAAAATAGTATTAGTTAAACTGAATAACGAGAGTGAGTCTGCAGTGAAAACAAACTACATTTCGTCAAACTTTATTGCAAGCCATAGCAAATAATTTAGCGAATGTGATTTTATGAAGAAATGTGCCGTTAAAGCTGCGGAAGTAATTTGTCCAGGAAAGGTGAAAGCGTTCAAAGAAATGTTAGTTAGGAACACTGTGGCAGATAGAATAAATGACATGTCAGTCAGCTTGCTTGAGCAATTTAAGAACAAAGTAGTTGATTTTGAATTATTTTCATTGGATCTCGATAAATCAACTGATGTAACGGGTCTAGCACAGTTGGCTCTATTCATAAGGGCCTGTGACAGGAATTTTGAGATACATGAGAATCTACTTGAGCTTAACACCACAACAAGCGAAGATGTTTTTGAAAAATAACAGGAGGTGATATTATTTATCTTTGGTAAAGCTAGCTAGTCTAACAATGGATGGCGCACCAACCCTGAAATAAAATGGTTTTGATCCAAAGCTACTTGCAATAATAAGAGTTTGATGCTTATTTTAATTTGCTAATTTTCAGTGCAGCACGCACCAAGAAATATTCTGCGCAAAGCAATTACAGTTGCGACATGTCATAAAACCGACTTCAGACGCTGTCTTTAAATCCTCGCCAATTTTCAATGTTTCTGGATGACACAAATTTGATTGTGTTCTCTACTACACGCTAGCTCTCTTGTCATAATGTATTGAAGAGATTTTGGGCACTGCGTGAGGAAAGTGTATTGTTTCTGACATGAAAGGTGAACGCCCTACGTACTTCATGTGTCAATCTAGTAATGCATAATAATCAATGACTTAAACTTTGCTTGGTCAATGGTTTTCCTGGCTGATTCAGGCAACCCATTCAGATCGCTAATGGCACTGGGGAAGAATGCGCACTTGTACGAATTTGTTCTAGCGTATGGAATAAGAAATACGATGGAAAAAGAAACAACTGAATAATTAATAGTTTTAATTCATATTCAAGAGTTCTAATAAATTGAGTTGATAGCTGTATAGGATAGCATTTTTATAGCTGATTCCGTTGATAGCTAATAGCTATAAAATGTGTTGTTGTTGTAGTCGTCTGCTGATATCAATAATGTAGCTTAGAAGTATTACTAATGAAACTCTAATTGACACAAACTCCCTCACCTTATGTATCTTAGAAGTATTACTAATGAAACTCTAATTGACAAAGACTCACTAACCTGATGTAGCTTAGAAATATTACTAATGAAACTCTAATTGACACAAACTCTCTTACCTGATGTAGCTTAGAAATATTAATAATGAAACTCTAATTGACACAAACTCACTCACCTGATGTAGCTTAGAAATATTACTAATGAAACTCTAATTGACACAAACTCTCTTACCTGATGTAGCTTAGAAATATTAATAATGAAACTCTAATTGACACAAACTCACTCAACTGATGTAGCTTAGAAATATTGCTAATGAAACTCTAATTGACACAAACTCCCTCACCTGGTGTAGCTTAGAAATATTACTAATGAAACTCTAATTGACACAAACTCCCTCACCTGATGTAGCTTAGAAATATTGCTAATGAAACTCTAATTGATACAAACTCCCTCACCTGATGTAGCCTAGAAATATTGCTAATGAAACTCTAATTGATACAAACTCCCTCACCTGATGTAGCTTAGAAATATTGCTAATGAAACTCTAATTGATACAAACTCCCTCACCTGATGTAGCCTAGAAATATTGCTAATGAAACTCTAATTGATACAAACTCCCTCACCTGATGTAGCCTAGAAATATTGCTAATGAAACTCTAATTGATACAAACTCCCTCACCTGATGTAGCTTAGAAATATTGCTAATGAAACTCTAATTGACACAAACTCCCTCACCTGGTGTAGCTTAGAAATATTACTAATGAAACTCTAATTGACACAAACTCCCTCACCTGATGTAGCTTAGAAATATTGCTAATGAAACTCTAATTGATACAAACTCCCTCACCTGATGTAGCCTAGAAATATTGCTAATGAAACTCTAATTGATACAAACTCCCTCACCTGATGTAGCTTAGAAATATTGCTAATGAAACTCTAATTGATACAAACTCCCTCACCTGATGTAGCCTAGAAATATTGCTAATGAAACTCTAATTGACACAAACTCCCTCACCTGATGTAGCTTAGAAATATTACTAATGAAACTCTAATTGACACAAACTCCCTCACCTGATGTAGCTTAGAAATATTGCTAATGAAACTCTAATTGATACAAACTCCCTCACCTGATGTAGCCTAGAAATATTACTAATGAAACTCTAATTGACACAAACTCCCTCACCTGATGTAGCTTAGAAATATTACTAATGAAACTCTAATTGACACAAACTCCCTCACCTGATGTAGCTTAGAAATATTGCTAATGAAACTCTAATTGACACAAACTCCCTCACCTGATGTAGCTTAGAAATATTGCTAATGAAACTCTAATTGACACAAACTCCCTCACCTGATGTAGCTTAGAAATATTACTAATGAAACTCTAATTGACACAAACTCCCTCACCTGATGTAGCTTAGAAATATTGCTAATGAAACTCTAATTGATACAAACTCCCTCACCTGATGTAGCCTAGAAATATTGCTAATGAAACTCTAATTGATACAAACTCCCTCACCTGATGTAGCTTAGAAATATTGCTAATGAAACTCTAATTGACACAAACTCCCTCACCTGATGTAGCCTAGAAATATTACTAATGAAACTCTAATTGACACAAACTCCCTCACCTGATGTAGCTTAGAAATATTACTAATGAAACTCTAATTGAAACAAACTCCCTCACCTGATGTAGCCTAGAAATATTACTAATGAAACTCTAATTGACACAAACTCCCTCACCTGATGTAGCTTAGAAATATTACTAGTGAAACTCTAATTGACACAAACTCCCTCACCTGATGTAGCCTAGAAATATTACTAATGAAACTCTAATTGACACAAACTCCCTCACCTGATGTAGCTTAGAAATATTACTAATGAAACTCTAATTGAAACAAACTCCCTCACCTGATGTAGCCTAGAAATATTACTAATGAAACTCTAATTGACACAAACTCCCTCACCTGATGTAGCTTAGAAATATTACTAGTGAAACTCTAATTGACACAAACTCCCTCACCTGATGTAGCCTAGAAATATTACTAATGAAACTCTAATTGACACAAACTCCCTCACCTGATGTAACTTAGAAATACTGGCTAGTGAAACTCTAATTGACACAAACTCCCTCACCTGATGTAGCTTAGAAATATTGCCGTGGATGTGAACATGGTCACCAGGTAGGAAATCTTCTCTCCGGTTTTTGTCGGGATCAGAAACACCAGCGGGATCATCACTGACGTCAGAACCATGGGGAACACCACGGTGATGACGTAATAGACCCTACGTCTCCTGACGACGAATGAGTACCGTGGATACTTTTTATGATTCTCATCCTGAAACGTCTGGCAAAAATAATCTAGCGTCTCCCATTCTCCTTCTGTGATGTAGTCTTTATTACTTGCTGAAGAGCGTCTACAGGTCGGTTTCACGTCATTTTTAGCCATCATAAGATTTTCCTTGTAGATCCCGAATGAACACGTCTGCGAATCAAACGGATATTTGTTGAAATCTATTTTGCACCGAAATGTGATGTAGTTTCTAGCCTGGGTTCGAACTAAGCCGCTTGAACTAACCACAAGTTTTTTGTTCATTTCATACAGGTGAGAGTCTTTGCTTCCAACTAAAATATGTAGAGTGGGCACCCATATAGTGGACGAGTCCAGTATAACACTTTCTATGTTGTCGTACTCGGTTGAGTTCCATGAAAGGTCATTCTGGCTCCATTCTATTTGAACGAAGGCTAAGATGGACATCAGCTAGATCAGTATGAATAGAATACAAAAAACATATTTAGCTTTTTGTTAGTATTTTGTTTTAGCTTTTTGTATACATTTTTTTTTGTTTTCATTTTTAAGATTTGTTTCTTATCTTCTAGAACGATATTATAATATATCTATAAAAAGAAACAAAACAAATTTTATATAAAAAAAAATGTTTCCTACTTTATGGGACGTTTTGGCGCGAGCCGTTTTGGCGACGGGACGTTTTGGCGCGAGATATCATTTGACGATAATTTAATAAGCACTTAGCTTTTCTTTTAATGAACCCTTGAATTCCAGTGACTTAGGCAAATAACCATGGTGTCTAAGTATACTTAAAATATTTTGAGAAACATGGTACATGTATATGATGTATTGTATTTGTACTTATTATTAGCAAGTGTTTGGTATGTATAGTTGGAGATATCATACAGTCATTAAATAAACCAATGTTAATGTCAACAAATAATTGCATCAGTTTTTAGTCTATCATCGTTTCATTTTGTTTTTAATTTTAAAGTAATATCTTAAAAAACCTTTTTGAAAATAAAAGTGTGCCTCTTAATAAACACACAAACACAAGTCAAAATGTTTATTAAAGAAAATGATGTGAAAAACAAACACACATTTACATTTTGTACGTGAAAAATATGTCTTAACACAAACACTCATGCAAAAAATAGATATGAATAATTCGTTTAAAAGAAATAATACAATAAACGTACATAATGTATTTTGCGCCAAAGCGTCCCGTCGCCAAAACGGCTCGCGCCAAAACGTCCTTCGCGCCAAAACGGCGGGGCCAAAACGGCGGCGCCAAAACGTCCTGCTTCGTCCCGGCTAAGTCGGTAATAATATATATATATATATATATATATATATATATATATATATATATATATATATAAATATATATATATATATATATATATTGTAACGTCTCTCCTACTATCCAGGCTGTCTTCAAACTGCACCACACGACACAACGAACTTAAAGAACCTCACAATTCAGGGCTCCAAAGTATCAGTCATTTTAATTTCAAATACATCGCAATCGGCAACATTAACATTGTCTTTACAAAAACCTAGTCTCTGCTCCGCACTGACTTCACACACCGTGCTGGTTCTCGCCTCGCACTGGTCACATTGCGAGGTAACGTGTCTTGAGTCTTAACACACTGGCTCTTTTATAGGGTCTCTACTGGCCTTCAACATCCAACGCTTTCATCCCCTTCCCCCTTGGTGTCGCCCAACAACCCCAGACATACGCTTGAAATTAGTAGACCCTAATGCCACTAAGCAAAGCTGTTCATCTAACGACCTTCAAATCCTAGCTCTGGAGACCATTAATACCTTCAAGCCCAGTGCTATATTTGCATACACTGATGGGTCGGCATCAATAGATTCTGGAAGAGCAGGCTATGGAGCCTACATCGACTTTCTTGGCTCTCACAGTCAAAATCTTTGGACCATGTGGTAGTGTTTGCAGTTTTGATGCGGAGACCATGGCAGTCTGTGAAGCCTTAAAAGTCATTGACTCTCAACTCGGCGAGGGACATTTGAGGGCAACACAGATTGTTGTGGTCACTGACTCAAAATCTGTACTACAGGCTTTTCAAAGCCCCGGACCATGGCCCCCCAATATTAACACTGTCATCATGGCTTCACATAACATCAAACAACGCTATGGCACCCCTGTAATAATGCAGTGGGTACCGAGTCACATAGGTGTAACTGGCAACACAATCGCAGACTCTTTGGCCCACCAGGGAGGGCAAATTTCACCCACTGATCAGGCTGTAAGCTTTCATCAAGCCCTGGCTATAATACAAACAACAGAAACGGAAAAGTGGTTTGAGTGCTGGGACAAGTCCCAAAAAGCCCGTGGAGTCTGGGAGCGCATGAGGCGCCCTGACCAAACTTCCCCGTGGTGGAGACTGTCCAGGCCTGAGCAAGCTATTATAGCTCAGTGCAGGACAGGCCACTGTCCTGTTGGCTCATATTTCTCGCGGCTACGGCCAAATTTTGATTCACGGTGCCCCCGCTGCGGGGAAGAAGAGGAAACCGTGTCTCATATTCTGTTTGACTGCCCCAGACTTGCTGATCTCCGTCTCGACAGGTCTGGGAAACCCAAAATTCTCGACCTGTATGGCGACATTTATGCACTACGCAAGACAGCAGGGTTTCTGTCCAGGGCTTTTGCAAGAGAGGATTTGAGCCTCTCAAGACCTCACTCTAATGGAGTTTGATGATGATGATGATGATGATGACTGGCCTTCTAGAAACGCATGGAACGTCGCTTGACCACTCGCTTGATCACATTCGCCGTGACTTGCGTGCGTAATATTTACGACACTGGCCCTTGCCGAACTTGTGTGTACTGTTACTGGTCAAGGTTGATCGCTCGTCCTGCGCATGACTGGGGCGATTTGGGTAGGCTAAAAACACACACAGCACTACCCCCATCTGTGTCATCACCAGGTTTATAACAATATATATATGCAAACGCGACATGAAGCTCTTTAAAATCGACACTGGCAGCTGGGAAGAGGTGGCACTGGATAGATCCACATGGAGAGCGAGCATAAAGGAAGGGTCACGGATTGCAGATGTCATACACTACAGAAGCAGAAAGAAGGGTGAAAATGCAACGGCGCCTGGTGATTATATATGCCCAACCTGCGATCGCAGCTGTGTATCAAGGATTGGCCTCTTTAGTCACACAAGAAGTTGCAAAGGGAAAAGATCGTCTCTCGAGACGTGAAATGCCACAGAGACAGGTATATATACATAAACATTTTCTAGCATCGGAGTTTTCATCCTGTGGACGATTAGCTAGTGATTTTTTTTTCCATAAGTTAAACTTAAACAAAAACTAATTTAACTCTTTCTCTTCGTAATTATTTACCACATTCTTGTGGAATCAACGTTGGTCTCGTTAGTTAGGAGAGAAAGAGTTAAACGGAAATAGTGTTTGAATGCTAGAAGTATTTTGTAAAAAAGAGTTCTGACTATAATACCTGATTGATTTGGTCAACATCCAATACATCGATGAGTAATAAATTGTAACTCATCCTGAACGGTCTGTCATCTGTGCAGTCTAGCTCTGGTGGATACTTCTGGACTGACACTGACCTCTTCATTAGGTCACTTCTGATTCGTTCGTACGTATCGTGCTTTGTGCTTTGTTCAACGGATAATCCACAGGCCACAAACCCGGAAATTAAAATGACAGAATATAACATTATTTCTATCTAACTTCTATTCAGAATGTATATGACCAGTTTTACTTTTCAATCACACCAGTGAAATATGCTATTGAAGGAAAACTGTTTTTAATCAAATTGGCACCCATAAGAATACTAGCGATGTCTCTGATTTTAAATAAAAAACGAGAAACACAAACAGACAAACACAACCTTACTCTCAGTGTCCTGCTAACAAATTTTGCTAAGTTTCTATTATTGCAACTTTTTTACCATTGGCTTTGCCGCTTTGATAAAACGATTCGTTATTAAATTTCTAATGTAATCCGTACCAATTGATTTTAGTCAATGCTGTTGACTTTTGTTTTTCTCTATCTAAACGTTTTCACTAATGGATGCCTAATTATGAATGTTCATTTTGAACGGGAGATACACCGTTTCCTAGGTAACGGGCACCAATTAGTATATGACAACGAATAAATCGAAGCTCCTCTGTTTTTTTAGGCGCCTCCGCGGTGGCGAATGCAAACAAGCCAAATTGAGGTAACTGTAGAATTCACTAACACCGGCGAACAAGGCCGAGCAAAAAAAAAGAAGTTTTGTCGACGCTGATGTTGAATATCAAAATGATACTTATTCTTACGTTACTTTGAAAGCATCTTGTTCATGTTGACCTGTATTTCGTTTTGTCTCCAAAAAAAAACAAACTTATCCTTATTTTAAGTCACGTCACTGTCATTTAGTAAAATACTTCCCCTATTTCCGAAACAAATATTTAATTTCTAATCGTACCATAACAGTTTGCGTTATCTAAACGTCCGGCTGCTCGCATACATCTCCATATATAAAATCAGCAAGCTCTTCTTTCTTGGCACAGTCTGCCAAAAGAGCCTAATGCTAAGCATCAAAAGGCTGGCTAGAAGAAGATGAATGCATGTCTGTCCCTTTCTGATATCACAAATGCGAAAAGCGTTCAGGACATTCAACTGATACATCTCATTTATCGTGCTTGAGTAAGGTGTTACAAACCCTAAGTGTTCTTGCTGAGTTAGGCGCTAAAACTGCTAAGTCATTTTGCTGAGCTTGGAGCTAAAACTGCTAAGTCTTCTTTGCTGAGCTTGGAGCTAAAACTGCTAAGTCTTCTTTGCTGAGCTTGGAGCTAAAACTGCTAAGTCTTCTTGCTGAGCTTGGACCTAAAACTGCTAGAACTGCTAACATGGCCGGCACTACAGATTGCGGGGTCAAATGCAAAACGGATTGAGCAGGGCCTATTCTGTGTAGGGATAAGGATAAGTGAAAATTATGATTTTTTGTTAGAAAATAAATTTGTCTTTATTTTATTCGTACTTTACTAAGTGCAAAATCACAGTCAAATTAAATTTACGAGCCATCTATAGTAGATGCTAGTTTGCCAACAAAAAAGCCGTTAAACATACAGATCTGCCCTTTTAGATTTAATATCGACTAGCAAAATATCGCTTTTGATTTTTTTTTGACATCGAGATAAATTTAGATCTTATCTTATCTTATCTTATATAATACAGACGTTACTTCAAAAAAGAAGATGATTACGTCCTACGCGTCATGCATTTAGTCATGCATATTAACCAATGACTTAAATTCAGCCAAGTCACTAGTTTTCCTGGCTAGCTCAGGTAACCCATTCCATGCTCTAATAGCGCTAGGGAAGAAGGAGTGTTTGTACAACTTTGTCCTAGCATATGGTACGAGGAATGTGCCTTTATCTTTGTGTCTTTCTGAGTATTTTATTAAATTCTGTTTTTGTATTTGAAGATTATGGTTCAGTGTTTTATGTATGATTGCTACTTTACCTTTGAGCCTTCTGTCCTGAAGGCTTTCTAAATTTAGTGATTTTACTAAAAGTGTTACTCTAGTCAAATGTGAATATTCGTTTTAATATTCTTTATTTATATGCCATTGACTACTACGGTAAATTAAGTATTGGGACGTCTTGTTTTGGTTGAAATTCACCCTACTGCTACATTTTTATTAAATAAAAGCTGGCAATACCTTTTTTTTTTTAATTGCAAGTAGGATTGGCGTTTTCCATATTGAATGGCACCCCAAAATGACAATTTGGTCTATTTTTCAGGACATTTTTTTGAGTTTTCGGGATATTTTAATAGTTTCAGGAGATTTTCAAGATTTTTTTCGTACATTTCATATTTCCATGAGCTCCTGGAAATTAATTAGTTAAAATGGTTTAATTTAATAATTTATAATTAGAGTAAGCGGGGCCTATGAAAGTGTGGGCCACAAAGGTTGCAGTGCCCTAAGGCTGCCCTGACTGCTAGGTCTTATGTTGAGTAATAAATCACATTTCAATATCTAGATCTAGGCGTAAGCTGTATATTATGATTTCTAGATGTCTACATCTATAGTTATATTTATATATATTGCTGCGTTATAAAATATTAGAGCCAATCTATTTTGAAATTCAATGTTGCTTTTAGTTTATTGATAGATTATCTAGATTTTATTTTTTACGTAAATCTAATTTCTAAAAGTAAGTTTTCCCTTGAGACCATTCGACCTTTAGGGCAGATGATGTTAAGGTCATCTGATTATTTGGTCGACGGTTAACGAGCAGGGTGTCATGTGGTCAGCCTTTACTTTCCCTAACTTAAGTCGGATACTCATTAGAGTTAGGTGGATTCAGGGGCGCCCTAAAAATCCAGAAATTCGAAAACCCAATCATCACCGAGATTCGAAACCAGGACTCCAGGTTCGGAAGCCATGCACTTAACCACTCTACCACTATATTACATCTGAATTATTCAAAATTTGGTTTCTAGATCTAGATCTAGTTGATATAGATCTTAAGAGGGCTAACTCAGAAGTTTAGTTCAGGTAGATCTACATCTACATTCTAATTTCATCTAATGTTTCATCAAATGTTTCATCAAATGTTTCATCTAATGTTTCATCTAATGTTTCATCTAATGTTTCATCTAATGTTTCATCAAATGTTTCATCAAATGTTTCATCAAATGTTTCATTTAATGTTTCATCAAATGTTTCATCAAATGTTTCATCTAATGTTTCATCAAATGTTTCATCAAATGTTTCATCTAATGTTTCATCTAATGTTTCATCTAATGTTTCATCAAATGTTTCATCAAATGTTTCATCTAATGTTTCTTCAAATGTTTCATCTAATGTTTCATCTAATGTTTCATCAAATGTTTCATCAAATGTTTCATCTAATGTTTCATCTAATGTTTCATCAAATGTTTCATCAAATGTTTCATCTAATGTTTCATCAAATGTTTCATCAAATGTTTCATCTAATGTTTCATCAAATGTTTCATCAAATGTTTCATCTAATGTTTCATCTAATGTTTCATCAAATGTTTCATCAAATGTTTGATCTAATGTTTCATCTAATGTTTCATCTAATGTTTCATCAAATGTTTCATCTAATGTTTCATCTAATGTTTCATCTAATGTTTCATCAAATGTTTCATCAAATGTTTCATTTAATGTTTCATCTAATGTTTCATCTAATGTTTCATCTAATATTTCACCTAATGTTTCACCTAATGAAGATGCCAATAGCTCTGTTGGTAACTTTGTTGGACATCGAGCAGACGTTGCCGATACCATTGTTCGGAGGTTTCCCATCCACTAGATGATCATTGAATAACATCCGCTAACATGGGGACACGACTCCTTGAGCCAGTGCGTGGGCTCATTCTCCTTAGCGAGGGCCGGAGGCCGAGCCTACGAGGGGATTCCTTCATATTTCATCAATGTACCGCAACTGTCTGTGGGAGGGCTATCACAGCACGTATGACACCGGCTGAAGAGCGTCTTGGCGGATGGGGTGAGTTCTTTCTTACCTCCTCTCCATGTGCACTGTTAGTTCGCTAGAACGTGCTGTGGAAGCGCCCCTGGAGCCAGTGTTCTATCCCAGTTAGCCGTTTTCCCTGACGTACATTACCTAGGGCGTCCTAGGGGATGCCACGATGAAGCTTGAAATATATCCCTGCCATTTTCTACCAGAATTCGCGATACTTTATATATATAAGTTTTGGGCAATGTGGCAATGGTGATAACAAAACGAGGCCAGATCATTGTGACTAAACGCAGAAACTTCATTGTTCAGAGAGCGAAAAATTTTGCACTAAAATCCCCAGAGTCAAAGACCTTTCCTAAAACCAGACACTCTTAAGACCCTGACCGTCACGTTCGCTAATAAATATAACTAAATGTTGAGGCGCCATCGTTTAAAAAAAATGTGTACACATTGTATTTAATAATGTTCCTTAATTTCTATCACGTCAATCATAAATAGGTCTATATGTGATCTTATAGGACAATCACTTATTTTGGCACAGAAAAAAAAAGTATTTTTACCTGTTCTATTAAATCGAGACCTCTGACATCAATAACAACAAGGGAGAAAGTGATTTAAAAAGGTTTAGTTCCAGGGCTGTCGAACTCCGGCGGGATCTTCTGAAACATCACCGGCCTGTTCGTTAGGTCGCTTCTTATTCGTGCGTAATCATCCACCTTTTGGCAGGTAGGTAGATCTTAGACAAAAGTCAAAACAAAAGACTTAGAAAATAGGAAGGTTTAATGTCTGCATTGTTCCGTTTTAAATATAAGTTTGAATCAATGTCACCAACACATGGTGCACAGTAACGTCACATCGTCACCGACACATGTTACAAATCAACTTCACATCGTCACCGACACATGTTACAAATCAACTTCACGTCGTCACCGACACATGTTACAAATCAACTTCACATCGACTCATTTTACAAATCAACTTCACACGTCGTCACCGACACATGTTACAAACAAACCTCACACGTCGTCACCGACACATGTTACAAATTAACTTCACGTCGTCACCGACACATGTTACAAATTAACTTCACGTCGTCACCGACACATGTTACAAACCAACTTCACACGTCGTCACCGACACATGTAACAAATTAACTTTACGTCGTCACCGACACATGTTACAAACCAACTTCACACGTCGTCACAGACACATGTTACAAATCAACTTCACACGTCGTCACCGACACATGTAACAAACCAACTTCACGTCTTCAACGACACATGTTACAAATCAACTTCACGTCTTCACCGACACATGTTACAAATCAACTTCACGTCTTCACCGACACCATTTACAAATCAACTTCCCGTCTTCACCGACACATGTTACAATTCAACTTCACGTCTTCACCTACACATGTTACAAATCAACTTCACGTCTTCACCGACACCATTTACAAATCAACTTCACGTCTTCACCGACACATGTCACAAACCAACTTCAAGTCCTCACCGACACATATTACAAATCAACTTCACGTCGTCACCGACACATGTTACAAATCAACTTCACGTCTTCACCGACACATGTTACAAATCAACTTCACGTCGTCACCGACACATGTTACAAATCAACTTCACATCGTCACCGACACATGTCACAAACCAACTTTACGTCGTCACCGACACATGTTACAAACCCACTTCACGTTGACACTTGATACAAATCAACTTCACGTCGTCACCGACACATGTTACAAATCAACTTCACGTCGACACATGTTACAAATCAACTTCACGTCGTCACCGACACATGTTACAAATCAACTTCACGTCGTCACCGACACATGTTACAAATCAACTTCACCGAATCTTTCAATCTAGACATGTTGTGTCAATTATATCTTTTGTTTCATATAAATTCTGGTCCAAATTTTTGGACAAGGAAAAGAATTGTTATGCAGAAGTCAGAAAATTCAAATGCAGTGCATGCAATTCTTTTAGGTGTCAGTTCCTAGTAATCTCAAAGTTTCATTTCGATGGAGGTCGGCGTAAGAGAGGTGCCCCATGGAAACACTTTAAGACCAGCTTAGGCGCCAACTTGCTTTAACTGACATAGAAGAAAGCACCTTGCTGCGCGGCCTCGGAACGAGACAGCTGGAGATCACTTACAAAGACTGAGGGAAACACATTTGAGACCAACATAAAATTCACTACCGAGGACCGACGTAGACGTCGAAAAGAAAATCTAAATCGAACCTCTGAGGACAACGGTTATGTCTGCGCTGGGTGTGGCAAAATATGTAGGTCGCATCAAGTGAATTATTTGTGTCAGGATTTTGTGATTTTACCATCACAAAAGAGATACAAGACACCGATAGCAAAGACAAACAGACACAAACACTCTTTTGTTCCCCTGGTAATCAAATCATTAAATAAGAACAATCTGGTACAAACTTTGTCACATGTAAATTATGAGTGAGTCTGGTGTGAATGTACACTTTGGTTTCTTATAGTTATAATGTTTTTTGTTTGGTGTAATGCACAAATTGTAAGACAAATTTCCTTACGGATAATAAAGATTATTATTATTATTATTAATATTAATCCTGGTACTCGAAGGCAAGCCTTATAAAATCATACCACACGAAACTGTCATGACGTTTTATTTACACAAAACTACTAAGTGTTGACTTTTATAAAGATTTGATCATTAAAATGTCCTAAACATACTTGAACATAATTTGCATTCTACTCTAAATTATATAGGTCAGCTGAATTGTGTTTTACTCAAAATGTTAAAAGATCTTTTTGTTCAAAAGTTTGAAGCTAGTTGAAGGGTCATCGTGGATTGGACGCACTCGGCTCCTCATAACAAAATGTGCTTTATAAACCTGTAGAGTTTACCATGACATTTTCTTGACAAAATTTAAGATTAAGATTTGATTCTAACTTATCTATAAATGTGTTTTCGTTCCAAACTGATAATAAAGTTACGAACCAATGTCTTAATGCAATCACAACATATAATTTGAAACATTGCTTGTGTCAAGGGAGTTGACACAAATTCACCACAACTCGCACATTTTCCTGTTTCTTTCCCTTGCAATGGTCGCGATGTCTTAGCGACTAATCTATGATTTTTAGGCTGCAGCTTCATAATTCCCATAAATTGTATTTTTACTTTAAGGCTGTTCTTTGTGGTAGGTGTTAAAATATTGATCTGTCTGATATGTTGTTGTTGTTCTGTTTAAATCTTCGGAGCTTGCGTTCCACCGACTGAAAAATTAAACATTTTTAAATCACAAAGGGCCGCAACCACAGCACTCCACCGAACTCGATTCTGACCAGCTTTCTTCATCTGCTCCCATGTCATTCCGGTACCCTCAGTTTCACTGATGACTGACCTCTTCCAGGTTTGCTTGGGTCTGCCCACTTTCCTCGCTGATTCCATTCAAAAGTCTGTCTTGCTACTGCAACTCTGGTACTTTTTTGTTTTGTTATTAGTTTGTCTGTCTATTTGAGTGGAGATGTGGTTGAACAAACTGTATAATAGAAGTGATACACCCGAGTCCGTTAATTGTCCAAACCAAACAATAGAACGGATAGTAAAGAACAGGGGTTCTCAACCTGTGAATCGCGACCCCCTTGGGGGTCAATTGACGATTTGCCAGGGGTCGCCAATGACCATCGAAAAAAATGGATTGTTTTGTCTATTCTTCTATTGCTGTGTATGTGAGCAAAAGGGGGGGGGGGGTCGCGGCAGAGAGGGGGATTGTAAAAAGGGGTTGCTGAGCTTTAAAGGTTGAGAACCACTGGTATAGAATAAGATAATCTTCTGCCTTTATGGAGACAGAACTTAATAACAGTAAGAAGGGCAAAGTCCACAGCATCAACATTCACTACAAGCCGTCTCTTCGTTCTGCGTCCGTTAGTTTCCCTAACCCAGTTCCGTTGTATTTAATGTACTGTGGTGGCTCTAAGGAAATACCCAATTAAACCCAACTTCTACGCGTCTTGCTATTGAGTCATCACAGTTTTTTTTTTTGCAGGATTTGTTTCTGTCTATCGTCATCTTCGCTTTGCGTGTCTTGGTTTATGGGTTTTTGTTTGTCGACAGAGAATATCTGTTCATGCCACCTAATTATCTTTATCCATATACGGGTCAGTCTACGGATGAGAAACAGTAAGGAAGAAAATGGTGGGGGGGTGGGGGTAGGAGTAGAGGCAGCAATGAAAGGTCAATATCAAGGAATGGACACAGGTCTATCTATGGAAGAGACTCATCTTTACAAAAGACAGAGAGAATGTGAAAATGACGGTCGACGGATCATGTGTAGTGCCCCAAATGATTAATTAAACAGATAATTGACAAATAGATGTTACGGACTGTTGAAAATATCCCACGAGTAACCAATGCTAGAGTTAACTCAGCTGATATTTGTTGTGGCATAGGAAAGAAGTTGGCCGTTGTGCTGGTCACATGATACACTCGTCACCCGCTTGCAAGAATAACTTGACATTGACAGAACTCTCCAATGTTGCATTATTCAAATTTATTCTAATTCAATTCATCTTTAGACTTTTGGCTAAAGATTACATGTGCTTTGAAAACAAAAAGGGAAAGAACTGTGAAAGGCATTATTATTTTTAATACATTTGGTTATCTCCCATTGTTTATCCACCGCATTTTCGAAAGTTGATTTGATGATTTTTTTTTATTTTTTTTTTAACTATTATTTTACATTTGTTACTTATATATATTATGCATTTATATAGCTTTTTCACATAGGGGTCCGTCGGCATGTTATTTATATAAAGGGGCCCCCCGATACAAAATAGTTTGAGAACCTCTGCTCTAGCTCAATGTCTTTTGTCGTCATCAACCTAGTTTAAAGGGTCAAAATAATCACGAGTATAAAATTCTTTGAGCCAGAGAACAGCTTAGAAGGTAATTAATTAAAGCTTTTTTTTTTAAAAAAAAATCCCTATTTAAATTCAGGCTATGAAGAATACAGATGTGTAGTTCAGTGATGCTCAAGCCACGTCCCGTGGGCCAAATCCAACCAATGGAGTGTATAGATCTTGTACACTTTAGAATATTCCAAATCTAATGAATAGCTTCTAAACCTAGAGGACGACGCGAAAACATTTTCCTGAACAGTAATTTATTACAATCTTGAATGAATAATGCCTAACATTCGTAAATTCCCGAACGAGATAGTCCGTTCAATAAAAGCGACAGTCCTTACCAGACCTATGTTGGATCTTGATCTACACCTTGTTCTCTATCCAAATTATTATTAATTTTTTTTTTTATTTAAAAAAATTATAACGGTCAAACTTGAGTTTACCCCGTGTGGCCAACGAGTTAGGAATTCTTTTGTCAGTGATATACAACAACTGTTAAATGCTTCGAAAATTGTTAGAATCGTAATATCTTTATAAGTATGACGTGATAATCTCTTTATAGGTATTGCATCATAATATCCTAATAGTCATGGCCTCATTTTCTCTTTATAGTCATGTCGTTGTACTCTTTTTTTTTTTAGATACGACGTCATACTCTCTTTATAGGTATGACATCATAATCTCTTTATATGTTTTGCGTCACAACCTCTTTATAAGTAGTTAAAATTTTTTTTAATAAGTAGTACTGTGAAATTATCGGACCCCCAAAAGAAGCCTCGATACGACTCTGTATATGATGTGGCGCTAAAGATTACCAGCAGCTCAAGCCTAGATACATTTCTTCCGGTTAACATATTGCGTCCTTCTTAAAAATAACAAAAGACTTCAAGGCTAGCCACTCTCCTGAATGAAAACTTTTAAAGGCAGTTGACCAGATCTCTTGTCCAGCTTTCTCGTGTCCACTGCCATCCTGTCCATCACATGTCAATGGTCCAGCAAGATGGAAACGCACAAGATGTCAGCTGGCCCTAGGGTCTGAAAGCACTGGTCAAATTAAGTCAGAGAAGGCTGTAGGGGGCGAAATGCATTATCTTTATTATACACAAGGGAAATAGCCAACGTCGGAGGTTGTATCTAAAAAAAAAAAAGACAATCCAGTTACTTCCCTTTGATTAGTGAAAGTTGACTCCGTGACATTTTAATGGAGTCCTTCTTTAATTACTTAAAGGCATAGGTTCGAAGTTCTCATGCATTATTGCTTCGAATGAGTGTGTGTGAGAGTGTGTGGGTAATGTCAGTGTGGGAGAGACATACTAATTTTACCACAAATATACACCACACCCTTGTAGTGTGAATGATGCTCGGTTTTATTAAAAGTACAACTCAAGAAACTTATTTTTGGAAAACTTATTCTAAATTAAGTGAGGGGGGCGAGTGGTAAAGCGTTTGGGTTCAAATTCCGATTATAACCTTTAAAAAAAAATTGAAATTAAGGACGCCCAAAGATGTTGGTCGTTGTGCTGGCCACATGATACCCTCATTGACCGTCTCTTTTGTCCATACGGACAATAAAGATTATTATTATTATTATTATTATTATTATAAGCTTTACAAAATCTGCCCCTTAACAACAGATTTTCTTAATCCAATGTTATAAATTAAATGTTAACATGTGTTTTTTTTTTTTTTTTTTTTTTTTTTTTGAGAATTAGAGTTTACTAGGGCAGATAATGTAAAGTTCATAAATGACATGACCAATGGTCATCGAGGATGCTATGTGGCCAGCACATTTACCAGACACCTATACATTCCCTAATAAGCTTCATTGACCCGTTAAAGCTTTTTGAAAGAAAGACGTTAATTCAACACACACATACACAAACTCACTTACAAACAAACACAAACATTTTATTGGTATGCGCTCTGGACTGTCGCCCCGATCGTCCTGAGTTCGAATCCTGCCCCCCCACCACACACACACACACACACCAATACCCGCAGTCCTGAATAATGTTAGGGCTTGACAGTAATAATCTTAACTTTTAAATGATAATCCGAAACATGTAACACACACACACAAAAATGGTATCTAGATTCTAGAACCTACTAATGATTTCTAGCTGACACACTATCGCAGCGCAGTGACCTAACCCTTGCCGTCATTTATTAGCATCAAATGCAAAGAGCATGACTTGTTCATTCTCAGATTGTAAAGAAAGAAACTACACTGGTTAGGAGTAACAATAGAGAAGACTTCAAATGCTATACAGATAGAGAAGAAAACAAGTAGACATTAAGAAACTGGAACAGACACAAAGTAGAGCAGTGAGATTCATAACAAACCAATATTCACATTTGACTAGAGTAACACCTTTAGTAAAATCACTAAATTTTAGAAAGCCTTCAGGACAGAAGACTCAAAACTAAAGAAGCAATTATACATAAAACACTGAACCATAATCTTCAAATATGAAAACAAAATTTAATAAAATACTCTGAAAGACACAAAGATAAAGGCACATTCTACGTACCATATGCTAGGACAAATTTGTACAAATGCTCCTTCTTCCCTAGTGCTATTAGAGCATGGAATGGGTTGCCTGAGCTAGCCAGGAAAACCAGTGACTTGGCAGAATTTAAGTCATTGGTTAATATGCATGACTGAATGCTTGACGCGTAGGACGTAATCATCTTTTTTGAAATAACGTCTGTACTATATAAGATAAGAAAAGAAGGCTTCTAATACCATAGAGATAGAGAAGACCTCGTACACTATACAAAAAAAAAGACTTCCAATGCTTTACATATAGAGAAGACTTGTTCCTTCTTAGATTGTTAAGAAAAAAAAATATTGGATGTGGGTAACAGTAGAGAAAACTTCTAATACTATACAGAAAGAGTAGACTTCGAATACTATATATGAATATTCTTGACATGTCATATTGTGATTTCGGGTTCTATCTAGAATTCTCGTTCAGATCTATATATTCTTTTTAAGGAAAGCGAGCGATCTATTCAGGTTCATTGTTCTACTGATTCCTGTCTGTTCGTTTGATTTTGATTCTAGTTTTGTGTAAGTCATCTAAGAACTATAGCTTGTGGTATTTAAATTTGTTTCATTTTAACTTGTGTGAATTATTTTTATTCGATTTATTCATTAAAGATTTTCAGAATTTCTGTTCCTGGCTTTGTTCTCTTGTTTATCCATTTGGAAGTGATGCTGTGCTGTACGAGAACAAAGAATGTGTTCACATTTATTTCCGCAATAAAAGAAAGTCTCAGTCGAATCAAAACACAACTTGAGACTCGAAAATCGTAGAAGTGTATAAAGTTAATTGTACTGCGGTATTGACCACAACCTTCTGAGACTTCATCTCTTCCACTCCATTGACACACATCAACAGAACGACAATAGACGGACATTTGTTCGGTCACTTGGTCTGAGAATGACCCCCAGGAAGAGCCAGTCCCTCTTGGTCCAGCAGATGGTTAAAGAAAACAAGATATGGCCAAGTGATACATGAAAATAAAACTGCCCAACAGCTTTGTGTCAATGGAATGATCCCTTCTGGCCTGGTTGGTCGTGGTCAGTTAACTGACCACTTCCTTCCAAATGTACAAGACATTTGGCTTGGTTTCGATTACAAGTCAGAGGATGAAGTGTGTATGTCCAATGTAGTGAGGCCAGTGGAAGTTGTCTTATCTTATCTTATCTATCTATCTTATATAATACAGACGTTACTTCAAAAAAAAAGTATTATGAAATGCAGTTTTAATAACAAAAGCCTTAAAAATTCAATTCTGCTAATTAATTATGTGCATGAGAAGATACAGGAATTTCCAGTTTATATGTGTGTGTGTGTGAGAGAGAGAGAGAGAGAGAGAGAGAGAGAGAGAAAGATAAAGAATAAAGACAGGGTGGGGGAGAAGAAAAGAAAAAAAAAAGGAGAAACTGTTTCACGTCTGCTATGAGCCAAAATAAGAAAAAAAAACATTTTCGAATGACACTATACGCGCATGATAACATGCAGGAATGTCCAATGTTCGTGTATGTGTCTGCTCGTTTTGGCGCAGTGTTCGTTTTGGCGCAGTGTTCGTTTTGGAGCAGTGTTTATTTTGGCGCAGTGCTCGTTTTGGCGCAGTGTTTGTTTTGGCGCAGTGCTCGTTTTGGCGCAGTGTTTGTTTTGGCGCAGTGCTCTTTTGGCACAGTGCTCGTTTTGGCGCAGTGCTCGTTTAGGCGCAGTGTTCGTTTTGGCATAGTGCTCGTTTTGGTGCCATCGGAAATTGAGGAAGTAGATGGCGTAGACATATTATACATGTTCTTATCTTATCTTATATATTACAGACGTTACTTCAAAAAAGAAGATAAACTCTGCTAAGTCGTTGATTTTCCTGGCTGATTCAGGCAGCCCATTCCGTTCTCTTTTGCAGTAGGTAAGAAGTATCACTTTTATGAATTTGTTCTAACGTATGGAATAAATTGTTTATTTTATTATAACATTTAAAAGTAGAAACAAGTTTATCTGTTATATATTTGCTTGTGTTAAAACTTTTTTTTTTATATGAAGAAAAAACATGTTTTTGTTCTCTAGATTTTGGCCACCCCCTTAAGATCAATACCGTGAAGAAAACAAAATGAAGAATTTGATCTTGACACTTTTTATATTTAAGTTTCTGTCAAAGTTTGGTGAAAGTTAACTTTGGTTAATTATTCTTTAGACAGAGTAATCTCTAGTTTTCAAATAGCTTGACCCTAGCAGCTAATGTGGGCAAAAGTCATAGCGTCACATTCTGACACCCTTCTCTTGCGCCATCTTATTGACCAACTGAACCGGAAATGATGTCATCTTTATTGAGATATCACGTGACAAAACTTGACTGACCGGCAAACATTCGCGCGGGGGCTCACACACACTCATACAACTCACGTGCACGGGAGCAGTCCGACAAGAAGAAGAGACAGTCGCTGGGTGCCGAATGGACAGCGAGTGGACAGCTACGTCACGCGGTACTACTAATTGTTGACCTTGGATGACCTCTGAGTAATCAATCCGATGGTGGCTGCTTCATTCTGACCAGGGGCGGCGACCCTCAACGCCTGACATTTTACGGGAGCAATAAGAGATGGACGAAAAAAGTCATTGCTTTTATTCAAAAAGTCCTTTCATCAAGTGACCTTTCAGTGTTTGACCAATCACTCAAATGACTACGTGCCCGCACGCTAGACACTGAAATAATTTGCTCCTCGAAGATCATAGTGACCAAAACGTAATAGTGATGTCTTAAAGAAATGTTGACTTTGACTGGAAAAAAAAAAAAGTTGACGTAATAACTAGGTCAAGATGGAGGCCAGTCTATAAATATCTCGCTTTATAGGTGTACATATTATAGAATGGACCTCATTCACCAATCGTAAACAAACAACATTTAGCCACGTGATTCTCTATCTCTTCTATACAAATTACGATTTAATTTTTAATACACGATGGCTATCACGTGACAGGTTTTTTTTTGGTGTTTTATCAATATTATCACGTGACTAAATGTTGTTTGTTAACGGTTGGTGAATGAGATCCATTATTGATTAGATATACATTGCAGAGCAAAAAGAAGGAGCTCCTCTATAGTATGAAGAGACAAAAGCTGAGCTGGTTCAGTCATGTTGTAAGACATGACTCATTGTCAAAAGTAATTTTTTTAAAGGTACAGTGGATGGAACACGAAGAAAAGGTCCTCCACCAAAGAAAAGTTGGCTGGACAATGTAAAAGAATGGACCGGCCTCTCTCTTGGTATCCTGCTAAGAACAGATACTGACCAGGAAAAGTGGAGGGATTTGGTTACGCGAACTGTCACAGCACGCCAACGAGGAGAGTCAATGGACAGATGATGATGATGATGATGATGATGATGATGATAATGATGATGATAATGATGATAATGATAATGATGATGATGATGATGATGATGATGATGATGATCATGATGATGATGATGATGACGATGATGATGATGATGATGATGATGATGATAATGATGATGATGATGATGATGATGATGATGATAATTATGATGATGATAATGATGCATTACAATAATGTATGGTCACTGTGAGGATATTCCTCTCATAGACAAAGTAACTGTTATTATTGATCTGGAAGCTGAAATTATTCAATATGGCGTCTATGACATTTTTTAGTTTGTGTCATTCTTACTTTCGATTCTCCACCAATCTTCAGCTTTTCATTTTCTGACTTTTTTTTACAATATCTCTATTCAAGCTAATCCTTCATGGAACCTTGATCCAGGAACCTGGACAGCTGATCTCAAAATGGCTGTAACGATTTTCCTAAAAATTTAACAGTTGATGTATATCACTGAGAAAGGAGTTACCGACTCGTTGGCCAGATGGGGGAACTCTAGTTTGACCGTTATAGTTTTTCAAATTAAAAATATTGAAAAAAGACAAATTCGGCTAGAGACTAAACCTAGGTCTAGATCCTACATCGGTTTAGAAACGACTATCGCGTTCGATCTCCAGACTGACTGATCGATCAGATCTAATCCGAATAGATCCGATGCAGTCCCATTTTTTAAAAACTAGTTTATTATCCAGGCTCACAGCAAACTGCTCCACACGACACAGCAAACTCAAAGAGCTTGACAACTCAGGGCTCCAAAGTAACGTACCACTTTAATGTTCACTAAATCAGCCTATAGTGTACAATTGGCAACTTGTAGAACTGATTGTACAAATCCTTCACAGATGACAACCGTACCGCCGTATCAATTCTTGTATCAACTCCTCCGTCCCGGACTTGCACTGTGTTCAACTGTTCAGGCTGACTTCATTCACTGAGCTCATTGTATCCTATTTGATCGTATATATATATACGGGCACAAGAAAAACTGGTCGCCCCCACCTCCGTTACATAGATGTAATAAAACGTGACCTCAAATCAGTGAACATCAATACTGACCATTAGGAAGACATAGCTCTAGACAGCACCAGATGGAGAGAGACAGTGACCAAGAAAACTATGGACAATGAAAAAACATTGGTCTTAGTTCAGGAAGAAAAACGTACAATGCGAAAAATGGCCAGCTCCTCTACCACCGAAGCAAAAGCCACCTTAACTTGCGCTATTTGTGGACGGGAGTGTCTCTCCGAAATAGGGCTCCACAGCCACATGAGGAAGTGTGCTCTGAGATGAACCATAGTCGTTCTACGACTGAAGGAGGCCAACCATATATATATATATATATATATATATATATATTAGTGACTAATGGAACTTTTTAAAATCTGAAAAAGCTGTTTTCTCTTTTCCAATAATGGAAGGAATCACCCATTCGTACAGTTTTGGGTTGTTGTTTTTTTTTCGGGGTGGGGGTATCAGTGAGCTAATCAATGAGTAGCTCGGATTATTGCAAACGCTCAATCAGATACGAGTTAAGAAAATCATTTTAGCCAATCAGCTTTGAGTTTAGTAATTAAATAAAATGGCGTTGAAAGAGGTTTGACATCTTCTCTAATATCTTTGAGCGATCTCAGAGTCGACTCCCCCCCCCCCTCCTCCCACTGTTCCCCCTCCCTGCAGCAATAAGAGGGAGGTTTTTGTTAAGAAGAGTGAAGAGAGAAAAAAAGAGAGAAAGGATAAAGGGTCGAGATAATTAAGAGATGGACTAATTGAAACTGAAATTTTCCCGTGTTCTAAAACTCGATTTGATTGGACGGCCTCTGTCTTGAAAATCTGGAGCCGCTTGGCGGGAACATGTAATTCAATCAACTTTATTAGTCGTCTGCTCGCTGATGGCGGGAAGGCGCTGTTGAGATTGCTCATAAGCTGGAGGATGAGATTGACGAGTGAGCTGAATTTTAAAATGTGTGTCTCCCCCCCCCCCCCCAAATCATCTTGGCGCCTGTAAACTTATACTAAGGATGTGCTCCAGGAATAAAAAGAAATGTGTCTGATAAACTTTAGTTTACAAAGCTTATATCAAATCACTCTGTCAGTCTGTCAGGTAAAACGTTTGTGCACGTCATTTCTCCCACACCCAATCTCAGATCAAGTTGAAATTTTCAATAATTATTTCTTTTACCAGACAACACAAGAGTCAATAAAAAAAAAATTAGGTAATTAAATCTTGGTATAGAGCCTTCGATTACCTAAGGCTGGCCCTGCTTCAGAACCCATGGGGTGGCTATAAGGGTGGGAGTTCGGGCTATTGATCTTTATCTTAATTTCTTGTCCACTATAGCACAAGCTGAAACATTCTCTGAGAATTTGATCTACTAATCTCTCTCCTCCTCTCTGTAATGGGGGGGGGGGCATGTTGAATAGTAGTTCTGGAAAAGTATTAACTACTTCCATAGAAATATCTTCAACACATTGACAGATAGAAGGTTGAAAATAAGATTATTTAATAAGATAAGGTTTTTAGGTAAAAAGCAAACTTTGGATTCCAGAGACTTCCTTTATTTTTCCGTAGCTCTCTTTCTTCTGTAACCTATTACTCGGCTTATTTTTCATTCCTTCTCACGTTAAAAATTAATAATACACACATGCATATATACATACATACGCACACATACAGAGAGAGAGAAAGAGAGAAAGCGAGAGAAAGAGAGAGATAAAGACAAAGCGAGAGAAAGAGAGAGAGAGATAAAGAGAGTGAAAGAGAGGTAAAGAGAGAGATAGAGAAAGAGAGAGAAAGAGATATAAATAGAAAGAATGAGAGAGAGAGAGAAAGAGAGAGCGAAAGAGAAGGAGAAAGAGAAAAAGAGAGAGAAAAAGAGAGAGAAAGAGAGACGAAGAAAGAGAGAGAGAGCGAGAGGACGATGCCAACACAACGACAACACACATGCTTAAGATAACAGGGACTCGTTTGTCAAACACTAGGGTTTGATCTGGACATTAGGGCCGTCTCTGTTTGGTCAACTGGGACAAGCCTGTACTCAAACAGGTCTAATTCGACCCAGGAACAGGAAAGGAGGGAGGCGGGGCGCCCCATCCATCGACGCCACTCCCTCCTCCCTCAAATTTAAAGGACATTCGTGAATGCGTGTCCGGAGATGTAAGAGGAGGCTATGCTACCAGAGACAGAGGAATTTGAACGGTCCGCTCTGGAATGTCCACATCCGTTAAGTGGGTCAACATTCTGTGACCAAATGACTATTGTTCTTTAACGTGGTAGCGCCGCGAAGTCATAATAACACCACAACATAACAACATAACAACATAACAACACAACAACATAACAACATAATAACATAACAACATAATAATACAACAACATAATAACATAACAACATAATAACATAACAACACCACAACATAACAACATAACAACATAATAACACAACACCATAATAACATAACAACATAATAACACAACACCATAATAACATAATAACATAACAACATAATAACATAACAACACAACAACACCACAACATAACAACACAACAACATAACAACACAACAACATAACACAACAACATAACAACATGCCCTAAAAATCCAGAAATTCAAAATCCCAGTCTTCACTGAGTTTTGAACCCAAGACCAAAGGTTCAAAAGCTCCTACCCCCACCAAATTTTTTTGTTTTCCTGGCTGATTAAGGCAACCTAGTCCATGTTCCAATCTCAGTTTGGACAAAAAAGATTTTGTTCTATTTCATATAATAATTATTGAAATATTAAAAAAAGTTTTGTTTTGTTTTTGTGTTTTAGTTTTGTTTTGTTTTTGTGAATGGTATTTTAACGTGTATAGAGTCAGTAAGAACAAGCAGTACATCTTGCCACATGTCACCACATCTTACCTCATGTAAGAACATTTTATCACATGTAAGAACATCTTATCACATATCACCACATCTTACCACCTGTCACCACATCCCAAGACACATGTCACCACATCTTACCTCATGTCACCACATTTTATCACATGTCGCCACATCTTATCACATGTCACCACATCTTACAACATGTCACCACATCTTACCTCATGTCACCACATCTTACCACATGTCACCACATCTTACCTCATGTCACCACATTTTATCACATGTCCCCACATCTGATCATATATCACCACATCTTACCACCTGTCACCACATCCCAAGACATGTCACCACATCTTACCACATGTCACCACATTTTATCACAAGTCACCACATCTTACCACCTGTCACCATATCTTACAACATGTCACCACATCTTACCTCATGTCACCACATCTTACCACATGTCACCACATCTTACCTCATGTCACCACATTTTATCACATGTCCCCACATCTTATCATATATCACCACATCTTACCACCTGTCACCACATCCCAAGACATGTCACCACATCTTACCACATGTCACCACATTTTATCACAAGTCACCACATCTTACCACCTGTCACCATATCTTAACACATGTTACAACATCTTACCACATGTCCCCACATGTCACCACACCTAACCACATGTCACCACATCTTACCAGATACCACCACATCTGACCAAATGCTACCACATCGTACCACATGTCACCACTTCTAACCACATACCCCCACATCTTAACACATGTTACCACAACTTACCACATGTCAACAACACCACATCTTACCAAATATCACCACTACTTACCACATGTCACCGCATCTTACCAAACATTCCCGCATCTTACCACATGTCACCACTTCTTACCACGTGTCACCACATCTACCACATATCGTCATATCTTACCACACATCACCGCCAGATTTTTAGCTTGGACAGCAGATTACTTCAAGTCTTCAAGGGAAATGTCCATAGTAACGCCTTGGTTAGAACAAAAATTACTCTTCTAGTTGTTAAGGACGCTTCTATTTGTTTTGCTAGTTAACAAAAGGCTTTCGAGTTCCTGTTGTGCTGGATAGTGTGTGTGTGTGTGTGTTTGCCTGTGTGCTCCTGTGTGTGTTTGTAAAAGAGTGAAAGGGGGGTGGGGCCTCTTCACGACCCATTGTCTTTGTTGTACCACGTGACCACCAACTATGGCCAGCACGCAGGTCAATGCAACTGTTGACAAATCTTCCTTATTTCCGGCTCTAATTTCGGCAAGGGGCGAGACTCATTGTATTGATTTGCTTGCCCCTGAACACGCTTGTCGATCTTGAAATTCCTAGTTGGCAGGGCATACATTTTCAGACTACATTTCCTGTGCTCGATTCATTTCTTTTCGTTCAATTTTTCAATTTTTTTTTTTATTATTCAAGGACTTTTACACCCAAAAATAAAATAAAAAAATAATAATAACATGAATGATTTGAATATTTTTACCGCAGCGTACAGGATGAGACACATATATATCACTCTGTCTGTCTGTCTGTCTGTCTTGTACAATATTTTACACGTTATACTTACAGGAATAATTGATGAGGTGTGTATGTTCAAGATATAGATTTTCTAGACATCCAGACCAAAAATTAATTTTAAAGATGATCATATTTTAAAAAAAATCAAACGGTTCAAACTCGAGTTTTCCATATGTGGCAAGTTAGTAATTCTTTTCCCATAGATATACATAAACTGTCAAATGTCTCGGAAAATCGTTAGAGCCGTTTTCAAGAACCGTGTCCCTCCTTTTTAGAATGCAATGTACATTTATTTTTTTTTAAAGATTATTTTTAAAAAATAAATCATTTGTAAGCTGAATAGATGAATAGTAGTAAGACTAATGCAGCTGATAAAGATTTAAAAGGCCTCACAAAGAAGCAGAGAGCCTCCTGTGACCAAGCAAGGTGACGTCTATTTTCTTTATCATTTTTTTTTACCGCGAAATTATAGTGGGGTGGCTTTAGCAGACGTCCACCACCCCAACACCCTCCCCCGAGTGGTTTCACCTGACTCTCTTTTATGGGAGCTCTTTCTCTGTCTTTCTCCTTAAAATCAACATGTATTTACGCTTTCGGTCAGATTAACAAAAACAACAGTTGCATCCCTTTGCATACAAAAGAAACAGCCGACAGTTTGATCTCAAGATGACCACCTTGCCAACTCAGTAGTCGCCTAAATGGCATTTTTTTGGTATGCTTCCCGCTTCTTAAACATGTTGGCAATGTTTCTTATACTAGAAAAAAAAAAAAAAAGATCACATATAAATATGTGTAGGCCAGTTTGACCGTTTAGTCTTAAAGTTTCTGCCTAGTTTGGATTTTGTCTTAGTACTGGTCATTGTTTCGTTGACTTTACAGTAGGTTTTTTAAAATAATTTACATAATTCGGATGTTCCTTCAGAGTTGAAGATAGTTTACTTCCTAGTCCAAACCTCCCGCAGGACGACGGGGGATGGGAGCGGGCAGGGTTTGAACCCTCGACCGTCGATAAATCCAAACGACAGTCCAGCGCGCAAACCGCACGACCAGGCAGCCATCCTGCCAGGTTGTAGGCGTTTGGATGAGGAAGCAATTCGAAACGCGATTAGAAATGTCGGAATGAAGGGAATAGTCTGTGAGGATTTGAAACTGCGTGCCCTCGGTAAAGGATCTGCCGAGAAGTTTTGGCTACAAGCAGAGGCGGCCTTAGCAGTGCGCGGGGCCCAGGGCGAATGTCAAAATGCGGGGCCCTGAGCCGTAATGAAAGACTATATATATCGTACTACGTCTCGCTAACAGACTCTAACACCGAAGGCCCTATTTTTGTTACAAAACGTACTATTTCATGTAAGTACTGTACTATTGGCCTTTTAACTCTTTCTCTCCTAATCGACGATACCATCGTTGATTTGACTATCATTGAATTAAATTAATATTTAATTTTAAAACCTTTTCTTTATGTTATATAGAAGGAGCATTCATTCCCCTTTAATCCTGTACCAAATAAAACATTTTCTGATCACAACGAACAAAGCTATTGAAGATTAATCATATTATGGGAGTGAAATACCAATGAGGAAAAGGAAGAATTCCGTCTGAATGTGAAAACATAATTACGGAGGTAAAGAGTTAACTACATAAACTCAAAGTGTTCTCCACCTTAACTTCTGGATCTGATACGTCCACAAAACGCTTTGTAAACTACATCTGTTCTGTGGCTAACATGAAATGAAGAATTCCGTCTGAATGTGAAAACATAATTACGGAGGGGAAGAGTTAACTACATAAACTCAAAGTGTTCTCCACCTTAACCTCTGGCTCAGATACGTCCACAAAACGCTTTGTAAACTACATCTGTTCTGTGGCTAACATCAAGAGTGAAGTCAAAGATGACGTGAAAATATGCCATCAAGTCTATCAGCTAAGCTTGTTCAGAACAGACATAAAAACTAATAGAAAAAAGATACTAATGAATAAAAGTAGTTTTAAGTAAAAACAAAAAAAAGTTCAGACCTTTCAGACCTAATGATCGTAGTGGCAGATGATGTTTCATGTTTCTACGGCCCACAGTTAACGAGAGTGTTTCGCGCCAGCACAACGACCATCCGCCTAATGTCAGGTACCCATTACAGCTGGGTGGACTTAGGGGCTCCCTAAGGATCCCGAAAGTAAAAATCCCAGTCTTCACCAGATTCGAACCCCGCACTACGTTTTGAAAGACCACATCGTCCGGATGTATGCTCGAGTATTTCTCGATAAAACATTATAAAAGTTTTAGTACTGAAAAGTCAATCTTAAAAAAGGTTTATAGTTTCACGAATTAATTGTTAGGGAGAAAAGAAAAGGAAAACGGAGAGAGAGAGAGAGGGGGGGGGTAAAGTGTAATTGGAAAAATATCAAAGAAAAAGTGTATTTATAAAAAAACAAACCCTAAAAGGCTAAGATGGAGTAGTTTGGTTATTAAACGAGTTTTTCCCCCTTTTTCTTTCAATTTCTCGCTAGCAAGGTCAATGTCAACGAGCCACATAAACAATAAATTCAAATCAGCTGGGTCAATATTCCATTCTTCCCCGTCATAGTCGTTTATTTATGGAAGGGGAGGCAATCGACTTGAAGGGACATTATTTTTTAATTAAGTTTTAAGTGAGTCATAGTTTCTCAATTCTAAAGTAATATTATCTAATACTATTTTTAAAATATATATATATATATATATATCATATTTTTGACTGATGGTTTCAATATTTGTTTAGTATATCTAGCTTTTAAATTATAATTGTTATTATTATTATTATTATTTTGCAAGTACGGGTAGACCCAATGGAGGCGTTACATGGTTGTGGATTTTTTTTATTTATTTCACTGTACTATAATGACGTTATTACAGTAACATATATACGGAGCTTTAATTATTGTTGGACACTATTTAAAACAAAAATGTTTACTCGCAGATACTATGTTTTATCTTTTCAGTCTATGGTGATTCTAACAGAACTCCAGGACCTCTCGTTTTCAACTGGTGGAGATTAGTTGTCCCGGCACTTCATTGAGATAAAAATTATCGCCAGACCAGACTTACTTAAAAGCATAATCAATTTAGATTATAACTAGTCCTCTAAATTCCTCATGACCTCACTGCAATGCTGTTTAGCTTCAATCTCGGTTTGATGACAAGTCAACATCTAGAAACCGTTGCCCGGGCTGTCAACTTCTGGAGGTTTCTATACTAGTGGTTTGGAAAAAGCGGTCATGGTAAAATTTCCTTTGGACCTTTCAGCCTGTATACAATGGTGCAGGACACGTGACTTATACACAAAGTGATAAGGACCGAATGATGTACAGAAACATTTTCAGCGTTGATTAGCCCAGCTCTAAGTACACTTTGTTGTACACAAAAACAGTTACAATAGGACAGGGGTTCTCAACCTGTGGGTAGCGACCACCTAGGGGGTCGATTGACGATTTGCCAGGGGTCGCCAAAGACCATCGAAAAAATGGATTGTTTTGTCTATTCTTCTACTGCTGTATGTGTGAGCAGAGGGGGGGGGGGGCGCGGTAGAGTGGGGGATTGTAAAAAGGGGTCGCCAAGCTTAAAAGGTTGAGAACCGCTGCAATAGGAAGTCAAGCTTGTTGTCTGGTAAACGCATCAACAAAAACATTTGTGTTTCTTGGAACCTTTGGGCTTCCAAAGAAACTCAAGACAGTTCCTTTCGAAAGAATCCCAGTATCAAGGACTTGGTTCGTGTGCGAACATGTGTCTACAACAGAGGACAAGAGACAACCGAATGATCGTCAAGTTTAAACAATGTCTGAACGTTGCTAACCTGAATTGTTGTGAAAACATGGAACTTACGGTTTTGTCTTGTGTGTTTTTGGCAATGTAATCTTTTACTGAAAACAAAAATAATTTAATTAAATTATTAGAGAATTCAACGTGGTTTTATTTATCGTTACATATATATATATATATATATATATATATATATATATATATATATATATATATATATATATATATATATATATGTTATTTAGTGGATAAAATGTAAATGAGATTAGGAATTACATGTAAACATCTTTTTATTTATTATAATTTATAAAAGAGAACTAAAAACAATAATTATTATATTCACAAAAATGATTTTCACTGTATAAACAAAAGTGTGAATATCAAAAAAATTAATTTAAAAAAAAAGCTTATATTTAGTGTAAATGTGTTCAATTATTTTTACATGAATTTGTGATAGATATAGACCAAAAACAATAAATCTGTGCGACTAGAAATATTTTTATTAGAAAAGCATATATCAGTCACTCTGTCTGTCTGGTAAAAAGTTTGTACATGTCATTTCGCCAACACCCGATCTCGGAACAAGTTGAAATTGTGCACAATCATTTCTTTTACCTCAGAACACAAGAATAAATTTTAAAAAATTAGTTAATTAACTATTTTTTAATTATTTCGTTTGGTATCTGGAAAAAGGGAAAGAAATTGTACTTGACCGAACCTGGTTTTATATGCTGAATTAGTCCCCCTTATAGGTCGCCGCTTGAACGTATTTTCAGATATAAAAATAGGTAACTATACATTCATCTGTATTCATAAGCTCTTCGCTAGCAGAGTGGTTATAATGTCGGCTTGAAGAGGCTTGAACCAGGAGTTTGAATTCAGGTTTTCGGAGAAATAGCGTGTACAAACTTTTTACCAGACAGACAGATAGCTTTGTAAAAATCTGCATCTCTAGATGAAATGGATGACAGCAAAGACTCATACTATATTGTCTAGTTGTTCGCCTTTCTTTCAACACGATATCAACATGTAGGAGGTAGGTTCTTTCTAGGTGACAACTTTTCTGCCCAGAATCTTTCTACGACTGAAAGCTGCTAAAACCTTTGAAATTAAAACGTAGGCCTGCTTATGTACAACAATTTAAGGTAAAGAATGTTTGACATTCTACACATTTAGAACTCTATGTAAACATTTTATGTCATTTTTCTTTTCTGTCTTTTTTTTTGTTCTTTATATTTAGCTTTACTTTTCATAACTACAAAATTATTCAAAGTATTACAAACTTAGAAATAGTTAAATGCTTTGGTATATATACGCCCAAGAAATTAACATTTGATATGTGTTTCATAACAATTGTAAATTGTAATTTTTCTAGAAGGAGGATTATTTTACTCCTGAAATATTACATGCTATGATACTATATCCTATAATTACCTATTCAGAAGCTCAAGTAATCCGTAATTAGATCTAGGTCTATTGGACCAGTTGGGCACCACACCAATTCAGAAGTTGAAGTCAGCTATGAGGGCGATGTATATTCTGTTCACTGAAGAGTCTGGTACTAAGAATCACCTTCTGGGGCATAGGCCACCAACCAAATCAGAAACTCCATTGGTAACGAACCATGTTGAGATTTACCTTAGAGCATGTGAAAGGAAGCGGACAGTGAGTTTTAAGGTCACCTTGTGCCTGTACAAAGACAGCCCCAAATCCTTGTCCCCATCGTCTGTCATGCAGAACGAGACATTCATACAGAATGCTAGGCCACCAACCAGCTTCCTCCAGGCGTCTCGGTTCTGGGCGAGTCTCTCCAACTGTCCCCACGTCTTATCTGTCTGCTTGGCATCTGCCTCCAAATTGCGGCGTCCCCTCTTTCTCTTTCCTTGGGGGTTCCAGGTTAGGGCTTGCCTTGTTATGTTGGATGCAGGCTTGCGAAGGGTGTGAACTATCCATCTCCAGCGTCTCTGAAGGATATCTACTTCAATGGGATTCTGCTTTGTTCTTTGCCAAAGTTCCTTATTCGAGATCTTGTCTGGCCAGTGAATCAAAAGAATCTTCCTCAGGTAATGACGTGGTGCTTATTTCCCTAGATTCCCAGGTGCTCGTCAGCTGATAGAAAGCTGCTTGAGCTTTATCAATGCGGGCTCTGACATCTGCATCTTTCCTCCATGCTGTCCAGGTTACTGCCAAGATAAGTGAAGCTTTTCACCTCTTCCAGCGTCTCGCCTTGGACTGTAATAGCTGTATTGTTGGATGCCTTTATCTTGAACACCCTGCTCTTCCCTCTGTTTATGGTAAGACCCATTCTAGCTGAATGGTCCTCAACAACGCTTATCTTGTGGAACACCTATTCACACTAGGGTTCCGCGGAACACAGTTTGGGAAACACTTATCAAGGCCAACAACAATAAATCTGAGATTAATAATGCTGTTATCAAAATGTTTTAGTTTACCGCTATTTCATGCTTCAGCTTTCTCCATACGCTATCATCGTATCTCTTATCTGGAACAGCTTGGAAGGGACGAGACAGAAAAAGATTTTACCATAATTTTTTTTTTTAAAGCATTTACACAAAAGATGAAAAAAATGGAACGACCTGAATTCGAACTGGTGGATCACGCCTTCTCGTCCGACGTGCTAACGACTCTGCTAGTTAGGTACTTATGACAAGAAGATTGTAGTTATATATTATTTCAATTTAGAGCAGCGACATATAAAGGGAATTAATTCAGCTTATACCGCCACTTCAGTCAAATACAATTTCTTTCCTTGTTCTATATACCAAACAAAATAATTACTAAACAATAGCTAATTAACTAATTAGTTAATTTCATTTTTATTGATTTTTATGTTGTCAGGTAAAAGAAATCATTGTAAAAAAAATTCAGCTTGATTCGATTTCGGGTGTCGGAGAAAAAAAAGTGTACAAACTTCTTACTAGACAAACAGTGTGAGCTGATAGGAGCTTTGTACAAAATTGAGTGAAAACATCTTAAGTACATCAACATGAAGTTTCCATTGCCCTCCCCCCACAGAAGACAAAAAAAACATTTCACGCAGGCAATTGTTCCTTTGTTGTATCAACGTAATAAGATAAACGGGAGACTATTACATAGTACGAGTTGATAGACAAGGGGAGGAAACGCAGAGAATTGTTTCATTACCCAAGCGCTAGTCTCCGATAATGAAAGTTTATAAATCTCTCCATGATAAAAAAAAAGAGTTACACGGGGAAACCTAGAGGACGAGAGACGAGGTTGAGACGGGGATGGATGTATTGTTATCCAAGAATTTAAGAAACGAGAGTTTATATTCTATTAAGGAATGCTACTTTTTTTTTTTTTTTTACTTTACATGAATGTGATTGGTTACTATGGTAACGAAGTCGCCGGGCTCCTCAGACTTCGTCTATTTTTATCTTTTATCTTGGTCCTGTAGCTAATGCTGACTAACCTGATGATTAAGGGCATGGTAACCTTATTAACTGGTCACTTAGTTTCATTTGAGGACCATTGTCTGCTACCGGACCTTCAGAAGTCAATTCTTGCTTGACCACTCGGCTGACGGTCGAGAGGTCAAAGCGTCAGTGGTGCAGTAGGTTTTTTTTTTCTCTCCACTATGTTTTCGAAGTGGACTGGTCAGCTGGACAATTAGTTCTTTCTAAATGACCATCTGGCAAGTGATGAACTGACCAGCGCAAATGGTAGATTTAATTAGTGTTGTCCAGTCTCCTGAATAAGACTACACTGTGAGACATGGTGAGACATGGTCAGAAGTCAACAAGGCCTTTGAAATTAGGATTCATTTACATTATAATGCTTGTAAAGGACAAGAGATGGACAATAAAAAAACAATTATAAGAATATGTGAGCCCAAAAGTGAAATCAAGCAGCATTGTCAATACACCATGTCCCATTTATCATCCATTCTTGTATTATCCTGGTTGGAATTAATCATAGTATGAAATAAGTTATTGAGATTTTTTTTTTTGGTTTGGGGGGGGGGGGGGGGTAATTAGAACATGAAAAGAAATGTCATTTAAAAATGCTGCGTTTCAATTAGAATCTCAAATTATAATTAGATGATATTCCCCTAATTAAATTGCTTGCATTTTACTTAGCCGAATATAGAAAGTACCGTATAAAATGAATTCTCTGTTAACATACAATGGTTGCTAAGGAAAACAGAGAGATGTTTCAGAAGTTGTAATTTTTACGAGTGCATGGTCAGTGGCGAAATTTAAGACTAGCTGTAAAAGTCCCAAGACCACTCTCTGTCGTTTTCATGATGGTATTGTCAGCATGTCGGGTGGTCAATGGTGTAATGCCACAGAGATGCGGTGGGTGTGGCATGATGGCTGTGTCTAAGTCTCTAGATCTCTAAGTCTATGTTTGCTTTTCTTTTAGAAACTTGAAAGTGACGACACAGTTATTCTAAGATGATACAACCTTTTGATATCATTATAAACTGTAGACATTTACTGCGCACTGATGGTTTCAAAGTTTGGTACGACATTGTTGCTGTTTCTTTTCTTATATCTCTTATCTTATCTTCTTATATCTCTTATCTTATCTTCTTATATCTCTGTCTCACAAAGGCTGCGGGACCAACAGTGAGATTGAAAGGAGAGCTATTCTGGAAGACAGGGGAGGAAGACAGAACGAAAGCTTAAATAGATTGCCAGCGGACAACGGCTTTGTCTGCATGAGTTGCGGGAAAATATGCAGGTCGCAGCTGGGTCAGCATAGTCTTGTGAATCTCTACATGCATTCTTAATCTTCGGAATCGATGACATTGACATTGACATTTCGTTCTAAGTCTCTGTTTCTCTTTTTGTCATTTTCACCTGTTTTCTGTTTCTCTCTACTCTCTTTCAATCTCTTTTTTTTTGTCTGTCTTTCCGCATATCTCTCCTTCTTTTTTCAAATGTTTCTTTTTCACTTTCTTTCCTTCCTTCTCTCTTATCTCTCTCTTTTCTCTCGTTCTCTTTCTCCATCTCTTTTTCTATTTCTTTCTCTCTTTCTATTTTTTTTTCTCACTTTTCGATTGCTCCTTCTATCTCTTTATTTTTCTTCCTTTCTCTCTTTTTTCTCTCTTTTTTATGTTTTTCTCTTTCTTTCCCTACATCCATGAATCGTTCTGTCCTCCATCTTTTACCCCCTTTCTATCCCAATGAAATTCATTCTTTTGTTGATCAGTTTCTGTAACTTTCAGTTTTTTGTCCAACAGTTAGCTCTGTCAAGGGCGTCAATCCAGATCTTCCATTCGACGGCCATCAAGTGCAGGGGCGGACAGGAAAGTGCCTTAATGAATACGATGCCACAAGAATGAAACTGCCAAATGAATTTATGTCTTAATACGAAAACAAATTTCATCTGTAACCTAATTAGAATTCAGCTATTTATTTTATTTTATTTCTTTGCAATTTTCTTTTACCTTTTTATATTTTTTTTTTTGCTGTCAAATTCTAATCAATATCAAAGATATACACATGGGACAGAATATATCCTCAGATTTTATCCAAATGTATCTATTGATAACAGCTAGGTCCATACAATTAACGTACACGCCTTATAGTTAAGAATTGCAGTACTTAATTCAAACAAACAAAATAGATTTTGACATTTTAGGAGCCAATATTGACTTAACTAAGGAACGACGACTCTTGTCACGCCATTGTCGCTAAAAAAAATCATCAGTTATTTCCCTTATTCTTCTTTCCCCTGTTGTCTCCGCCGAATGAAGCCCACTCAAGCAGAAGTATTTCCCACTCCTCTTTGCAAATAATATTAATTTATCTCCTTGGACATAATGCAATCATTGCAATTATCTCCCCCTCTTCATCCATACCGCTTAATTACATTGAGAGAAAATTGAATTTCTGGATCTGCGCGAGTAAAAAACAAGTTTATTAAGGGGAAAGAAAAAAAAGAAGAAAGTTTTTTTGGACAGACCGCATTTCGCTGTGACCTGCTCAACTAGAGACATGAAGAGGACGCTACAACCTTGTTGCATAAATCGTAAAGAAAAGAAAACTATTAAAACATTGGCGTCTAGGTGGACGTGATTTAGGGGAAACAACTATTCAAGGGAAGTGGTAGGTGGTGGGGGGTTAAATCTAAGGGGGGACAGACTGTTATAAAAAATAAAAAAAATTGCAAAGTTCCCTTCCTAAAAACACGAAAATATAATTATGATGATGAACATAAATATTCGTAATAAAATTATGGTTTCTGAAATATCTTTAAAACGATGGGGTTGTGATAATGCTATTATCAAACATATTTTATTATTTTGTCTCCGTTCCAACAGCACTCGACCAATGAATAAACTATGTTTAAATGCAAGGGATTTTATTCTTATAATCAAATACCACATAGTGGTACACTCTGTCCTCCGGATAGAAAATTTCCACAGGTTAGCAATGTAGCACTACGAATGTTGAATACTAGTCCAGGGGTCGGCAACCTGCGGCTCGCGAGCCACATGCGGCTCTTTGGATGTTAAGCTGCGGCTCTTTAGTTCCATGCGAAAATATTATTTCCCAAGGTCCAAAAGAAGAACTTCTAGGATTGCTACCGCTTCGTGACAAACTAGCGGAAAAGATAAAGCAAATGTCATGCAAAAATACCTTGAAGACATTAAGATCGATTTAAATAAAATAGTTTCAATAGCAACTGATGGAGCCAGCAGTATGACAGGAAAAAAATAAAGGAGCTATTACGATTCTTCGGAGCAAAGTAAACCATGAAATTATTACATTTCACTGCATTATACTCCAAGAAACGCTTTGTGTCCAAACATCTTCAAGAAAAGTAGCTGAGGTCGTGAATTTGGTAATCAAGATTGTTAACAGCAACTTGTCAAAAGCACTCTACCATCGTCAGTTGAAAGAATTCTTTAAGAAATGGAGACTCAGTATTCTGATCTCCTTCTTTACAATAAAGTGCGATGGCTTCCCAATGTAAGGTGTTGAAACGTTTTGCTTTGTGCTTGAATGAATTAAAGACATTCCTAAATGATAAAGACATTAATCACCCTGAATTAGAGAACCACAAATAATTGCAAGCATTTTACTTTTTGATGGATATAACAATGAAATTAATTGAGCTGAATCTAAAACTACAAGGAAAAGGATACCCAATCTATGTTTTGGTAGAAGAATTCGTTTGTTTTGAAGATAAAAAAATATTCTTTTTGCAGAAATTATTCAGAGCGGTCAATTACTTCATTTTCAATTTGTAAAGCAATATTGCGACTGTTGACATGAGTTACTTCAGCACAGTTATAAAATAAAATTAAAGATGAATTAGTCGACAGATTTGAGCAATTCAAAACACACAAAACGATTGTCGCATATATAACAAAAAATCTTCTCTTCTCTATTAGTACCGAAATCCACATCCAGCCATTTGGAATTGATGCTCGATCTCTGGACATGCAATTGATTGATTTAAAAATAAAGCTTTGTGGAGTGGAAAACTGACAGAGTTGGAAGAGTTGAAGGTCCAGAAATGAATATAACCCAACAAGAGTGGACAGCTTTAAAAGAAATGCGCGAGATTAGACACTTATATTCGACGCCTGGAATAGTCTTCCAGATTGCTACATTCAGGTGAATAGTTGACATTAGGAAGGCCGACTATCGTCGGATCTGCATATTCGTGCGAGCAAGCGTTCTCTTGCATGAATATAATTAACAGTAAAGTAAGAAGCCAACTAACAAATGAAAATTTAGAGTTATGCGTACCGCCGCACAAAAAATACCCTGTATATATTTATATATAGGGCTTTTTTGTGACGGCACGCACCAGTACGGCGTACCGGCAACTTTTTCAATGTGGGGGGGGGGGGAATTACTTTTCTTTTATTTTAACGTTTAGGGTTTATTATTAATTTATATGTAGTTGAAAGTAAGGCAATCCATCACTGAATAACGGCACCTAATCACTGAGTACCGGCACCTATTTTTTTTCACATTACAACAAAAGCACTGTATATATTGGAAGAACAAATCTTGTGGCTCTTTAAAGACGTTGAATTTTTGTAAATTGTAATTTTTGGCTCTTTCGACTCAAAAGGTTGCCGACCCCTGTACTAGTCGATCGGCGTACGCCGCTATTTTGCAGAGCCGGCCTTAGGCCACTTCAACCTATGCGACCGCAGTGGGACCCGCACTTTCATAGGACAAGCGCTAATTCTAGGTGTGTAAATTATTAAATTAAATTAAACCATTTATATCTTATAACCGATTTCCCGCGGCCTTCTGATTTACCAGGAGCTCCTGGAAATCTCCTGAAATTGCAAAATGCACGACAATGTCCTGGAAATCTCCGCAAATTATTAGCATTTTTTGAAAACGTATACAAATCTCCTAAAATATAAAAACAAAAATTGTCATTTTGGGGTGTCATTCAATATGGAAAACGCCAATCCTACACGCGATTAAAAAAAAACACGTCATTTAGCAATAACCTTAATTTTGGAATCTGGTGAAAGAAGCTTCCAACCTTTTCAAACTAATGAAGAATTCCTCGAGGTCAACAATTCTCGAAGAGAGATTGAAACATTTTGTAATTCTTGCTATTGAGCGTGATCTATGTAGGAAACAAAATTTTTATGATATACTGTATGACTTCACTACAACAAGGCTCGTGTAGTAATTCTGTACGAAGTAAAAAATGAATAAAATGCAAAGACGAAATTATTTTCTAATACTAACTCTTAATTTTCACTTATTATCCGTATCCCTACCCAAACTTGGCCCGCGAAATCCGTTTCGCATATGGCCCAAAATGGTTAAGTCCGGCCCTGCTATTTAGTGACTGGTGAATAGTACTTGTCCCCACCTCTTTTTTTTTTCACCGCTAAAGCTACGTGGGGTAACTCTAGTCTGACCTGCAGAAATAAAAGAGTGATCTTTCCATGACTTCAGGAATGGTTGAGCCATGAAGAGAACTATATATATATATATATATATATATATATATATATATATATATATAGATAGATAGATAGATAGAAAGATAGATAGATAGATAGATAGATAGTTATAAATGTTTGTGGAAATATTCAGTACTGAAGAGATTACATTGCCAAAAACACACAAGACACTAACATAAGTTTACGGTTTACACAACAGTTCACGTTAAAATTGTTCATAAACTGTCCAAACTTGACCATCACTGGGTTGTCCATTGTCCAGTGTTCTAGACGAACGAAGTTATCGGGATTCTTTGGGAAGGATCTGTCCTTATTTCCTATGGAAGCCCAAAGGTTCCATATAAGGTTATTTTTTTGATATGTTTAACAACGACGCTTTATAATGGAAGCGAGTTGCCAATGTAAAGGATCCCTTTATAAAAAAGGTGACTTGATTATGAATATGTTATTTAAAGATATTATTAAACAAGCAAAATAAAGAAAAACTTTAAAAAATCTGCTCCTTTATAGAAAATGTGCACATTTTCAGCCATATCTATCAATACTGTTAAATTTATTTAATTTTTTTATATAGCAAAAAAAATAATAATAATAATTACCACTAATAAATTGGTACTTTTCTTTTAGTGATTTATGTTTTTGTTTTATTGGGTAAAAGATATACTTCTATAAAGTTCTATATTGATTCGAGAATTGGAAGTGGGAAAAATAATGTGTACGGATTCTCACTCATCAGACAGACAGACAGACGGATTGAGTTCGTAAAAATAAACAAAATAAAAACATAGCATTGTGTATTGGATTTGGGAGAAAGAGACTGTCTATTAGAGCCTGGAGAAAGATATGTATAGTTTTTGTGAAAGTGATTGAGACAAGTATGAGTGAGGGTGATGTATTTTAGTGAGTGTGAGGTGTGGTAGTAAGTGTGAGGTGTGGGAGTGAGTGTGAGGTGTGGTAGTGAGTGTGAGGTGTGGTAGTGAGTGTGAGGTGTGGGAGTGAGTGTGAGGTGTGGTAGCGAGTGTGAGGTGTGTTAGTGAGTGTGAGGTGTGGTAGTGAGTGTGAGGTGTGGGAGTGAGTGTGAGGTGTGGTAGCGAGTGTGAGTGTGGTAGTGAGTGTGAGGTGTAGTAGTGAGTGTGAGGTGTGGTAGCGTGTGTGAGGTGTGGGAGTGAGTGTGAGGTCTGGTAGTGAGTGTGAGGTGTGGTTGCGAGTGTGAGGTGTGGTAGTGAGTGTGAGGTGTGGTAGTGATTGCGAGGTGTGGTAGCGAGTGTGAGGTGTAGTAGTGAGTGTGAGGTGTGGTAGCGAGTGTGAGGTGCGATAGTGAGTGTGAGGTGTGGTAGCGAGTGTGAGGTGTGGTAGCGAGTGTGAGGTGTAGTAGTGAGTGTGAGGTGTGGTAGCGAGTGTGAGGTGTAGTAGTAAGTGTGAGGTGTGGTAGTGAGTGTGAGGTGTGGTAGTGAGTGTGAGGTGTGGTAGCGAGTGTGAGGTGTGGTAGTGAGTGTGAGGTGTGGGAGTGAGTGTGAGGTGCGATAGTGAGTGTGAGGTGTGGTAGCGAGTGTGAGGTGTGGTAGCGAGTGTGAGGTGTAGTAGTGAGTGTGAGGTGTGGTAGCGAGTGTGAGGTGTGGTAGTAAGTGTGAGGTGTGGTAGTGAGAGTGAGGTGTGGTAGTGAGTGTGAGGTGTGGTAGTGAGTGTGAGGTGTGGTAGCGAGTGTGAGGTGTGGTAGTGAGTTTGAGGTGTGGGAGTGAGTGTGAGGTGTGGTAGCGAGTGTGAGGTGTGGGAGTGAGTGTGAGGTCTGGTAGTGAGTGTGAGGTGTGGTTGCGAGTGTGAGGTGTGGTAGTGAGTGTGAGGTGTGGTAGTGATTGTGAGGTGTGGTAGCGAGTGTGAGGTGTAGTAGTGAGTGTGAGGTGTGGTAGCGAGTGTGAGGTGCGATAGTGAGTGTGAGGTGTGGTAGCGAGTGTGAGGTGTGGTAGCGAGTGTGAGGTGTAGTAGTGAGTGTGAGGTGTGGTAGCGAGTGTGAGGTGTGGTAGTAAGTGTGAGGTGTGGTAGTGAGAGTGAGGTGTGGTAGTGAGTGTGAGGTGTGGTAGTGAGTGTGAGGTGTGGTAGCGAGTGTGAGGTGTGGTAGTGAGTTTGAGGTGTGGGAGTGAGTGTGAGGTGTGGTAGCGAGTGTGAGGTGTAGTAGTGAGTGTGAGGTGTGGTAGCGAGTGTGAGGTGTGGTAGCGAGTGTGATATGAGGTAGCGAGTGTGAGGTGTTGGAGTGAGTGTGAGGTGTGGTAGCGAGTGTGAGATGTGGTAGCGAGTGTGAGATGTGGTAGCGAGTGTGAGGTGTGGTAGTGAGTGTGAGGTGAGGTAGTGAGTGTGAGGTCATGCCAGGGCAAGTTGCGCAAATTAAAAATTTAAGGAAATGACATCGAGGAATGACGTGTGGCTGCTTCTAACAAATTTAATTAGGAAACTGTCTCATTAGGAAATACAATTTTCAACATGACTAGCGACCGGAAGTTCACAGTTCATTTGGGATACTCACTGTGAAGGTAATCAGGGAAGGTAAAATGTTGTCCATCTCTCCTTCTGACACCAAAGACTTTCACATAATTTGGTAAACAATTAAAAAGCGGTAAACATTTTGAAATCAGTGTAGGTATTAATTAAACTTATCATAAACTTCTTAAATTTGATACATTCTTTCACAAAAAACACATTTATATTTTGGATCTAACTAAAGCTAAGCAGAGGTAAATGTCATTTTAATATGTTAGGACAGTTATGCCCAAAGTAAGGCCCGCGGGCCAAATCCGGCCCGCGATGTGGTTCCATCCTGCCCGCCAAAAAGTCGGCTCAAAGTGGAGAAAATCCTCCCTCCAAAAAAAAAAAGGTTTAAAAAATGTATTTTTACTTACTTTAGGGCTCTCATTTTTTCTCTGATGGATCGGTACGATGACCTTTAACGTGAGTGCGTTTATGTATGTAAAATCTACCAAAAAAAGTGGGCGGATCTTTACTTATTTTGTAGAACATGATAAAAAGCCAACATCTTTGTTTTGTAAAGAAAGTGTGGCTGTTTAAAAACAACAACATATATATCGGCATTATACACAAAAATATGGCGGCATCCTTGGTTTCAACCACGAATAAAAGATTGATTAACTACAACTAGGATCGATGGGAATATTCAACAAAAAGAAACAAGAAAATGAGCAGGATTTGAAGGTACCTACACTGTTGCTAACATTTTAAGTAGAGAAATGAAGGTGTTTTCTGACGCGTAAAAAAATATAATCTTCAAATATCACATGAATGTATCACTAAATCCTAGGGGTTCTGGTAAAATGGTCTCAGAACAATTTCATTTTTTTTTTGTAACTTTTCGGTCATGTGGCCCGCGAGACAAGTGTTGGAAATTAAAATGGCCCGCAGGTCGAATTACGTTGGGCATCACTGTGTTAGGACATAGAAACTAATAACTGTAGTGATAAAGTTACGCCCATGGGTGTCCCTATCAACGTAACATAAGTTTATTAACATGAAGTGTCATGAAGTATAAAAACTTCAAATGTACTCTATAAAATAGCAATATGAAGCTGTTCTATCAATTGTACAAAATGTTAACTTGAATCGAGAGCAGAATAAGACATAGAATCTACTCTACTCTACTGAACATCCACAATTGTATATTTCTGATGTAGTATCTCAATGATCGTCTGCAAGTGTAAGTCTGTACATGTCTCAACTCATCAACTGCCTCTCACTCTACAATCTCTAGAACCTCAAGTCTTGATTCATACCAACTCTATCTTCTTGACGATACAGTCATTGTAAACATACAGGGTCTCAAGCCATACTGGCACTGGTCCTAAAACAAAAATATCGATATAGTCTAAGTCTAACAATTAAACAATATCCTTTACAATTACAACTATCCAAGGTCTTGAGAGAAAGTAATACAATGAACTTACCTACTAGAAGTGGAGAGATGACAAGGGTTTTAAACAGCAACAACAGCTGATATTAGACAAAACATTACTTAAGTCAATTACATGACTGTTACATGACCTCGCCGTATACGTTATAGGGCTACTAGCCATCTATAAACACATTACACAGTGATCATTCTCGTAAAACATTGAGGAGTCATTCACAACAGAGGTCAATTGGAGTCATCCAGACAAACAGTCCTAATAAACCTCACTAAGAAATAAGTCTGAAGAGACTGACAGTTTTTACAATGTTTATTTTGCTTTTATTTGTATAATATATAAACAAGTAGACCTTCCAGGACTGCGATCTACGTGGCAGATAATTTATAGTTCATCTGTTTCTTTGGGCGACGGTTAATGAGGGTGTGATGGTGTCATCACAACGATCAACCGACTCTACTTTCACCAACAAGTACCAATTAGAGTTGGATGGACTAAACGACGTCTTGAAAATCTTGAAATTCAAATCCCAGTACTCAACGGGACTCGAACCTGAAACCCTTTCGGTTCGAAAGCCAACCGCTGTATCACTATTATTATTATTTATTTACAAAAGTTAAGTTCCTAGAATGCTAGCAGCTCAGCTTCCACAAAAAAGTTTTTACGGTGATCTAACAGAAGTCAAGAGAGCCTCTGGTCGTCCACTTTCAAGGAAAACCGATGTATGGAAACTTGACATGAAGCTTTTCAAAATCGACACATTCAGCTGGGAAAAAGTGGCCCTGGATAAATCCACATGGAGAGAGCGAGCATAAAGGATGTGTCACGGATTGCAGATGCCATACACAACAGTAGTAAAAAGAAGGGTGAAAGTGCAACGACGCCTGGCTATTACAGATGTGTAAGAAGAAGAACAGATGCCTAACCTGTGACCACAGGTGTGTTACAAGGATTGGACTCTTTTAGTCACACAAAAAGTTGCACAGGGAGGATGTACTGCCATTAGAAACCTATAATGTCACAGACATATAAGTGATTCTAATAGTACCAACATGTATAATTTGAACCGGAAGTAATTGTACTTTTTTGTATCAGCTGACATCCTTTCGTTTCCTCATGTTTTCCACTCGCCAAGAGAAAGTTTTCACATGCAAGTGATGTATCTCGTGGATGTCATTCAGTGTTTTCGTATCTAGTTTCTTAATTTAATACCTGCATAACACATACCATATGGTAACGATGGTGTATAGTGGATTACCCTTAGCTATTCTATAATATACTCACTAAAAGTGAAGCTTTGTTTCTATTCTGTCATGTTGAGCAGCAGAAAGGAATCTAACAGAACTACGACTACAAATGATCATAGTTAGCAGCAGGCTGATGTATTAGATCAGGGGTTCTCAACCTGTGGTTCGCGACCCCCCTTGGGGGTCGATTGACTGTTTGCCAGGGGTCGCTTAAGACCATCGAAAATATGGATTGCTATTGTCTACTCTTCTGTTGCTGTATGTGTATGTCGGGGGGGGGGGTCGCGGAAGAGTGGGGGATTGTAAAGGGGGGTCGCCGAGCTTGAAAGGTTGAGAACCGCTGTATAAGATCTAAGTATCAACGCAATGACGGCAAATTATTGACTAGATATCCACGCTTGCTGTGGGGAGGATAGGCGTGCTGGAAAGGGCTGGCCAGCGGGTCAGGTTTGTTGAGAGACCCCCCCCCCTGGTCTCTCCGCACCGTGAGCAGCTCGTTAATCAGCTCATCCACGTGGTGAGTGTGACCAGAGTCACGTTGAGAGGTACGTGATAGGAGGGGGGAGAGGAGAGGAGATCTATATCATATATTTAACACTATACTTATATAATAATAATAATAATAACTACTGCTTCAAAAATTATTTTTTTGGGGGGGGGGGGGCTGGAGTGGGGTTAGAAAAAAATGGAAGGGGAGGGGGAAGGGATGGTCATGTCTGATTCTAGATTGGTACCTGGGTCACTTCTAGACCATGTTGACCAACTAGCTTCTCAATTTCTCCATATTTTCTCCATCTTTTTCTGTCTACATAAATTCTCTAGTACTCTAACGCTTACTTTCTATGTTAGATGTCCGGAAAAGGGGGGGGGGGGGGGGACTAGATCTGTTGAAAATCTTTATGAATGAAATAATGAATAATTCATGTCAAGGGTTGAGTACGGATGGGGGTTAAAGGTTAAAGGACAAATTAGGGATTAAGGGGAAAAAAAGGGGGTGGGGGTGGGAAGTAAATAAAGCAAAGTGGTGCAACTGAATAACGTTTTGAAGTATAATGCACTTCCGGTGCCTGGAAGAGCTGGCCGGAAAAATAGGGTGGTGCGCTCCCTTGATTTCATGTCTTTCATCACGTCGTGAGCGCCGGCCCCCAATTTCTAAGCTAAGTGTTTTAACAAATTGCACATCAACACCCGGGACTTGGTGATATCTCTGTTACCATCATCTCTCACTTTACAGGACGGACTCTCTTGGCAGTTCTAACAGCTCTATCGTCCAAAGGTCTGTTAGCAGTGAAAAGAAAGCGATGACCAGGGGTCAAGAGTCCACTAGGAGAGGATGATGGTGATACCAGAAAAATGGTGCGCCGCATGACTGGACATTTCGTTTTAATGCTCAGACTACTCGACCCAACACAGCTAGTTCAAACCCTCTCCGAGTCTCTTTCTGCTCGTTTCTTTCTGGCTCTCCACTATCTGTATGTTACTCTCCATTCTATCTCTCCTTCTCTCTATCTCTACTTGTCTCTTTTCCCTTTCTATCTATCTCGTCTCTCTCATTCTCTCTATCTTATAGTCTCTCTCTTTTCTTTTCATTTTCTCTCATTCAAACCGTCTGTCTCTCTCTTATTGTCTCCTTTCTACTGATTATCTCTTTTAGTCTTTCTCTTTCTGTTTATCTCTTTTTAGTTCATTTCTACTCAATATATCTTCTAGTCTTTCTCTAGTCTCTTTTTTTTTGTTTCTTTTCTGCTGATTATCTATTTTAGTCTTTCTCTTTATCTTCATCTCTTTTTTTGTCTCTATCATTATCTCTGTTTTCTTCCTTCTTTCTTTTCTATCTCAATCTCTCTCACTTTTTCCCTCTGTCTCTCCTTTTCTTTCCAACTGCAACTTTTGAAGAAAAGTAATTGTGGAATTTAAAGAATGCAGATTTTTATATGTGTTTTTACATTTCCAATGGTGAATGAGGATAGTGCCAACCAAAATTGTCGAAGTTACTCGCTAGTGTAATGCACAGTCTGGCTCGAACTGTTTATAGATCATTTATAGCCTTTGGGGGGGGGGGGAGGAAGACGAACACGCTGTCCAATAATGACCAGGCGATCAGAGGAAACTGGACACCTGCCTGGCCAGGTTCATTAACACACTGGGAGAGCTATTCCATTGAAGTCAGTGGTTGTCGGGGAACAATCGAGACACTGGGCAATGATGATAAGTAAACAATTGAGCAGGTTACTAGCAGGTGGACACTGAGGTTGGTCAGTGCCATAAACTGTCATCATGACCCTCAGGGGGAGGCAAGCAATCTTTTTCAAGAACTAAGGATCTAAAATAAAACCAGACTTGACCCACAAAAATCTAGGGGAAAAAATGACAGAATAGAAGCTATATTTTGTTTATTTTCCACGTAGGCCTACGTTATCACGTGACTTACTAAACGTATCTTTAGCTTGTATTTGTTGCTAGTGTTTCTTGTCCTAAAAAAGGTTGCATTCAGTTGGTAGAATAATTTCCATGTAAGTCTTCGAGGCCAGACTCAAACTTAAAACCAGCAATATGAATTGCTGCCTTGATCTGTGGTATGCGCTTTAGACTGTCGTCTTAATGTTCCCAGGCTTGAAACCTGCCCAACACAAAACCTCGCCGTTCTGCAGGGGGATTGGGGACTAGACTAGGATGCAATAATCCTCACTTATCTTATCTTATGAAATATAGACGTTACTTCAAAAAAAGGAAAATGATTACTTCCTACTGAAGCAACGTCTGAAGCATTACAAACACAATAAATTTCGAAATGATAAATCTTAGAAGTTAAGTTATGTACGTGGGAGTAATAAAGTATTTGTAAGTGTATTATTGAGATTTAAAATGCGGGGGTCAGGAAATCAAATTTTGTAACTTTTACATAGCTTATATCAAATCACTCTGTCTGTGTCTCTGTCTGGCCAAAAAGTTTGTACACGTAATTTCTCCGACACCCAAAATCGGATCTAGCAGAAATTTTGCACAATTATTTCTTTTACCTGACAAGAATAAAAAAAAACACAGTTGGTTAATTAACTATTGTTAAATTACTTTTTCGGTATCTCAAACAAGGGAAAGATATAGTACTTGACTTAACTGGTGGTATAAGCTGTATTAGTGTCTTTTATATTAGACTGTCGTCTGAGGCTTAGTGAACATAAACATGAAATTGAAACATTTAATAGCTATACAATCTTCCATGTTCTCTTCGCTAGTAGAGTGGTTACCGTGTTGGCCTGAGAAGGCTTGAGCCATGAGTTCGAATTCAGGTCGTTCTCCTTTTTTTTTATAAATGCTTTTTTATTCTTAGCCTAGATCTATAACAAATTTAATTACCTGACTGATCCAAACTAAATGATAACATAAGCTTTGTGGGTGTTTTCTTTTTTAAAAATAATTTCCCCCTTTGTTTTAAACTTGTTTTTGTCATTTTATGTTGAGTTTTAATTACACTCTCAAAATACTTTTAACATGAACGTATGAATCGTCGACCATAGTAACGAATGACCTTAACTGTTATATTATCACAATACAATAACAATACTGATGTTTAAAAGTTAGACTTCATTTTTATATACGTGGACAAGCGAAGGAAAAAAAAACAACATCAGAGTCTAATACACACTAATGGAATACTTCAGAGAAAACCGTGAAACACTTGAACGTGGCGAACAGAAGAACAAGGGAGGCTACAAGAAATCAAACAAACACACACACAACATACATAAACATAAACACACATATAAATGTAACAGACATCGTCTCCTTAGAGATTTGAAAGTGGTACATTTTTTTTTAATTACAAAACTTACATTAACTTACTCTGTCTGTCTTGTACACTTTTTGCACACTTTATTTCGCTCACTTCGCATTCACAGATCAAGTTGAAACTAATACACAACTAGTAGATGAAAAAATAACATATTCTATACATCAATTAGTTGTAATTATTTAATTTTATTTAAAATATAAAAAGGGTGCTTATTTCTGTAGTCTTGAGAAATATAGCAGAGTGAATTTTTGCGGTTATTTCCCCTAGATTACCTTTTTTTTTTTTTTTACATTTTAAGTTTTCCTTGTTTATGGTGAAATTACACTTTAAGTTTCACGCGCTATTCAAACACGGGCAACTAATTAGAAGTCGTCTGTAGATGCTCAGTATATAGGTCAACAACTGGTCTTTTGATTTTAAGAGTATTTTTTTACAAAGCTTATATTGAATCTGTCTGTCTGGTAAAAAGATTGTACATGCAATTTCTCCCACACCCAATCTCGGATTAAGTTAAAATTTTGCTAAATTATTTCTTTACCTGACAACACAAGGATATGTATTGTAAAAAAAAAAAAATTGTACTTGACAGATGAGGTGATATAAGTTGAATTAGTCCCCTTTAGTCTCTTGAGAGTTGTGTAAACATTTTTTATGCATTTAAAAAATAATCATGTAAACATTCACCAAGATACCCCCTTCTTCCCTCCCCCTTTCACAACTGGTCCAGACAAGTGATAGGATCATAGCGCATTCAGAAGGCTTAAAGCTAAACAAAAAAATTGGTAAAAATATTTCTAATTGCACTTTTTTAAGTCTTGGTCAATCGCGTATATAATATTGCACGACTGATTAAAACTTATTAATACAATATACACTTAATATAAGATTTGCTATTTGGTTTGTTTTTCTCGCTCATCAGCTCTTGTTCAACATTCTTCGTTGCTGAGACTCGCTCGTTTATTGAAATGTTTGTGCAAGTCTTAGGTAAACATTATTTTCGTGGAGGACCACGTATCTTACAAGGACATCCATCAAAAGCGCTCTGGGCTGAGATATCACCTTCAAGTTGAATCCCGTACTTCAGATACTCCGGCCTTATCAGCGGACACATACAGCATGTCAGTCTTTGAAGGAAGTCATTGTGACATTTAAACCACGAAGGCGCACCGCCCGCTCCCCATCTCCCCACCCGACACCTTGCTGGCGCATAAGTGTCATCGTTGTGTTATAGATTCTCCCAAAAAAACGTTCGTGAACAAGGGAGGCTATTGTAACAGCTTCTGGAATTTTCTTTAGGGAAGAGCCGCACAAGATAAATGACTTAAAAGAAAAAAATTTTTAACGGAAATACAAGGGGGGATAAATGAATATATTCATCCTGATCTATTTATAACCATGTTGCAACAGGGAGATAAACTAGAAGAAATTAATGCTACACATTGTTGCTCATTCCGTTTTTAAACCTTATTTTTATTACGAAATAAAAATGAATGAAAAATAAAAAAATAATGTGAATGTTTTTTTTTCCTTTTTGCTCCTTTTTTCCCTGGACATATTGTTATTACATTATATTCCAAACAATATATTTCCCTATGAAAGTTTAAACTTCACTCACACTATATGTTACATTTTCATATATGATATTTATGCTCTAGTCTGATATTAATAAACCACTAATTCTCCACTGTAACAGATTTACTGTAACTGACTTTGGTAGAATTCTGTGGCTGATTTTGGCAGATTTCCGTTGCGAATTGATCTGTTGATGTTGATCCCTCCAGCTGGGGACAGTAGATTTATGCAGATGAGGAGAATACATCTTTGTATCTTGGAAAGGAAGATCCTTAAAGCTGGTGTTATAATATATATTTATAGTATTATGAAGCATTAATCTCGGAACCAAAAGAGTAGATAGATTGAGACAGGAAATACGCTATGTTAAGAGACGCTAGAAGGAATGACAACAGAGACGCTTAGAAGGAAGACTCGACGACCATTTTTCCTGTAAATAAACGCTTTATAGGTTTGCTAAGATTTATTCAGTTATTTGAAGAGCTTCCGAATAGCCGCTCAGCTGCACGAACTCGCATGTGATGTAGTAGCTTTGATGGGAGCATAACACTGGGAAGAATAGATCCGTGAGGCTGGGAAGAATAGATCCGTGAGGCTGGGAAGAATAGATCCGTGAGGCTGGGAAGAATAGATCCGTGAGGCTGGGAAGAATAGATCCGTGAGGCTGGTAAGAATAGATCCTTGAGGCTTGGGAAGAATAGATCCGTGAGGCTGGGAAGAATAGATTCGTGAGGCTGGAGAAAATAGACCCGTGAGGCTGGTAAGAAAAGATCTATGAGGCTGGGAAGAATAGATCTTTGAGGCTGGGAAGAATAGATCTGTGAGGCTGGGAAGAATAGATCCGTGAGGCTGGGAAGAATAGATCCGTGAGGTTTGGGAAGAGTAGATCTGTGAGGCTGGGAAGAATAGATCTGTGAGGCTGGGAAGAATAGATCTGTGAGGCTGGGAAGAATAGATCTGTGAGGCTGGGAAGAATAGATCTTTGAGGCTGGGAAGAATAGACCCGTGAGGCTGGGAAGAATAGATCTGTGAGGCTGGGAAGAATAGATCTGTGAGGTTTGGGAAGAGTAGATCTGAGAGGCTGGGAAGAATAGATCCGTGAGGCTGGTAAGAATAGATCTGTGAGGCTGAGAAGAATAGATCTATGAGGCTGTGAAGAATAGATCTTTGAGGCTGGGAAGAATAGATCTGTGAGGCTGGTAAGAATAAATCCGTGAGGCTTGGAATAATAGATCTGTGATGCTGGAAAGAATAGCTCTGTGAGGCTGGGAAGAATAGTTCTGTGAACCTGGGAAGAATAGATCTGTGATGCTGGAAAGAATAGTTCTGTGAACCTGGGAAGAATAGATCTGTGATGCTGGAAAGAATAGTTCTGTGAACCTGGGAAGAATAGATCTGTGATGCTGGAAAGAATAGTTCTGTGAACCTGGGAAGAATATATCTGTGATGCTGGAAAGAATAGTTCTGTGAACCTGGGAAGAATAGATCTATGAGGCTGGGAAGAATAGACTTCAATCACGAGTGTTGGTAGCCCCTTTGTAAATAAGAAGTAAGACGACAATTCTTTGGAAGTAGGTGACATATCTGCCTTGGGCTTCCATCACGTGACTTTTAAATGTCTCTCGGTGTCATTTCTGGATGGCACAAGATCAAGCAGAAGATGCCAGGACCGTCGAGCGGGTCTGATGATGGATACACTTGACTCTCTCGAAATGCGAGCGCCACCGTCGCGGCTATTTGCGTAATTTTGTTGTAGTTCAGCCTGGGCTCCGCAGAGAGCGGGGACTTGAGGATGAGAAGAAATAGGGAGAGAGGGAGGGGGGGAGACATGACAAGTTGGCGTGGAGAGAAAGGACGAGGATTAGTAAAAGCACGTGCCTCGCTTGGACATGGAGGACAAACAATAATTTTTGGTGGACACCAGAACACCCCCCGCCCCCCCTTTTCTCATAATCCACTTTTTTTTGTTGTTTCTTGGGCAAAATAATGAGACTTTTCATTAACCCTAGACACATCCGCGCACACGCAATCACACATTCACACACACTTTCTCACTCTCTCACGCACACAAAATCACACATATACCCAGCGCCACTGTTTTCTTTTTTTTAATGACGGTCTCAATGATTAAGTGAAATAATAACCGGGTGAGCTTCCAAGACCAGGCCACCAGCAGTTGCGTGAGTAGCGATGAAAACTTGTCTCTGACGGAAAGAGAGAGAGAAAAATAGAATAAAAAAAAACAACATCATCAAATTTGTTTCCTTGTGTGTGTGTGTGTGTCTGTCAATCTCTGTGCCTGTGTTTTATGAAAGTTGGTAAGAGTTATCTCACAATCTCTTTGCTTTTCTTTTTTTTTCTCTCTATCTCTACCAAATGTTGTTGTAGATTATTATTTTTTTTTTGGCTTTTTTTTTTTTTGTATTGTCTGATGTGGACGTTAAATTAATAACCGTCAACGCATGCGCATAGGCGAGCACGCGCTCATATAGGCGCACGCCATTAATTCGAAACGGTCGACCCCTCCATCCAAATGATTGGCCCGTTGTTATGTAACGCAATCCGACTGGTGTGGTAGCCGGATTAAGTCAAGCACGCGAGCTAACGCTCAGTTGGGGGATAAATTTGATACATTGGTGGTAACAAAACTACTTCCCCCCCCCCCCCGCCTCCCCCCCCCCCCCCCCCGCCCCCCAGACTTTGTCCCCTCCATTCCAGTGTCTGACTTGTTACATTTCCCTTTGGCAGAGTTAAGTCTTCTTGACTTCTGCAGCTTACTAATGACCTTTAAATGATCGAATAAGCAATGCGTCATTCACTTCTGACTGTCCCCACTTCAAACATTTGGCCCCGTTTTAGAAAATGTGATTCCTGTAACATTTTAATGCCGTACAATAAGGCTCGCCTGTATCTTATCTACGACATTATACGCAGTAACTAATATATAAAGCAGAAAGTAAGGCGTATGTATGTATCTATGTATGTATGTAAGTGTATGTATGTATGTATGTATGTATGTATGTATGTATGTATGTATGTATGTATGTATCTATGTATGTATCTATGTATGTATGTAAGAGTATGTATGTATGTATGTATGTATGTATGTTTGTATGTCCCGTTTGACCAATCCTGATAAAACTTGGCATAAAATTTCCTTAGATCATGGCGAGACCGTAGTGTATGCCTAATGTCCCTCCCACAACCGAAGGGCTCTAAAAATAGACAAACGGTACCTAATTGTATCTCTATTAAATAGCAAAGCTTTATAACAAATCGGGTAAACCCGTTTTCATAGAAATTTATAGTGGATATGAATATGTCGGCTGAACGGGTAAACCCATTTTCATACTCTTCTTTTCGTGGCAAAATAAAAAAAATTGTAAAGGGAACATTCTCCAAGTTTGACATAGATCTAAATTCAATCGAGTAGGTCAGTTATACCCAAACTAAGGCCCGCAGGCCGCGGGTCTTATCCGGCTAGTTATAATATAAATGCAACAGGTCACGGCATGAATAAAGAGGCTTTATGTACTCTTTAACATGTAACGTCTTTGAAAAAATAACAATGCAAACATATCAGTGTCTAGTAGGTCACAGCTAAGAGAAATATTTAGAACAGAAGTTTCCAAGATACCAGAAAAGACAATTTAAAAAGGTATTAATAGGAGGAAAATGAGTTAGACGAGGTCCCAGGGTTCTAGCAGGTCCTTGAGCTGTAGCAGGTCCTTGAGCCGTAGCAGGTATTTGAGCTGTAGCAGGTCCTTGAGCTGTAGCAGGTATTTGAGCTGTAGTAGGTATTTGAGCTGTAGCAGGTCCTTGAGTTGTATGTCCTTGAGCTGTAGCAGGTCCTTGAGCTGTAGCAGGTATTTGAGCAGTAGCAGGTCCATGAGCTGTAGCAGGTATTTGAGCTGTAGCAGGTATTTGAGCTGTAGCAGGTCCTTGAGCTGTAGCAGGTTCTTGAGCTGCAGCAAGTCCTTGAGCTGTAGCAGGTCCTTGAGCTGTAGCAGGTCCTTGAGGTCTAGCGGCTCCATAAGTTGTTGTAAGTCGTTGATTACTTAACAACTTTGAATTCAGTTATTAGTGAAAGTAAAGTCTAAAGACGATAGAAAAGTTCAGTAGTTCCGCTGTGCCACTATATTTAAGCTCCACTATGACATGGGTTTATTATATATAATACAGACGCTACTTCAAAAAAGAAGATGATTTCTTCCTATGCGTCATGCATATTGTCATGCATGTTAACCAATGACCTAAATTCTGCCAAGTGACTGGTTTTCCTGGCTGGCTTAGGCAACCCATTCCATGCTCTAATAGCACTAGGGAAGAAGGAGCATTTGTACAAATTTGTCCTAGCATATGGAACGAGGTATGTGCCTTTATCTTCGTGTCTTTCAGAGTATTTTATTAAATTTTGTTTTTGTATTTGAAGATTATGGTTCAGTGCTTTATGTATGATTGCTGCTTTACTTTGAAGTCTTCTCTCCTGAAAGCTTTCTAAATTTAGTGATTTTACTAAAGGTGTTATTCTAGTCAAATGTGAATATTCGTTAGTTATGAATCTCACTGCTCTATTTTGTGTCTGTTCCAGTTTCTTAATGTTTTCTTGAGTTGAGGGGTCCCAAACAGAGGATGCATATTCTATTATTGGCCTAACCATGGTTAAACGATACGGTATGTCCGTCGTCTTACTTGATTTAGAGAATTTTTTTTTTCATAAATGTGAAAGGAAACATTTCAGTGGTTTTGTGAGAATATATGTCAAGTAACGCTGTTTATTTTTATAAAAAGTCTAGAAGTCTCATTAGTGTACTTTAGTCATTTTATATTTCCCAGGCAAACGATTCTGCTTGTGACATTATATTTACAAATAGGAACAATTAAGCATTGTATTGTAAAGACAATCATAAATGTAAAATAATCACAAGTAAAACTAAAAAAAAAAACAGTAATCGCCACAGGAAGGCCTATTATTATGTCTGTTTAGTATAAAAATGCTGATACCAACAAGATGGGGTTTAAATCTTTGTTTATATCATTTCGTTAAAGGATGGGCCCATACGGTGCCACAGGTGCCTACTTTTAAGCTACGTGAATGGGTGAATATTAATTCTACCAGCACTTACTTTAAGGGTAGGAGGGGGGGGGACATTTCAGCTGGCCTCAGGTTATAAATGATCACCGGTCACTACCGCCCTCATATTTTAACTTGTCAAACCTAGGCATGTCATACAATAACTTAAATGTTTACAAACTTTCCCCTGTGTATGCGCCGCTTCGGATCTAGAGAGTCTCAACAATTTTCTATCGTCTACAAATTCAAAAACTTTCTCCATTCAGATTTTTTCTTCTTCTGTCAAACACCGGACAGTCCGCAGAGAAACGAACTTCCCAAGTCCGGCCATATGGAGGGACCAAAGTGTATACAAAACAACAGATGATCTGACATCCTGCGATAAATTCCCCAGGGGCGACGACTTCATGTTTGTCAGTGTAAACCTGGTGATGTACTGAGACCGCCAATACAACCGAGGGCCGAAAAGCAAAACCCTTGTCCGCACTGGAGCCGGACGGGTCACTCACAGTCTATGTTGAGGTAAACTATGGAGCTAACCATAAATTAAACACAGGGCTCTTGTTTGGCGCTTGCTCTAACCTCTGGGTCATTTTGACCGCTCAGGTCATGACAGACAAGATACGAAAACATCGTAAATATAACGCTTTGAACTTTGAACTCCAGAAGAGAGATGTACCAAGTTTATAACGTATAAAAATCAACCTTCTCAAAGCTATATATATATTACTATCTCATATGTTCATCTAGAACAGGGGCTCTCAACCTGTGGGTCGCGACCCCCTTGGGGGTCGATTGACGATTTGCCAGGGGTCGCCAAAGACCATTGAAAAAATGGATTGTTTTTGTGTGTGTATGTGGTGGGGGGGGGTGTCGCGGCAGACTGGATGATTGTAAAAAGGGGTCGCCGAGAACAAAAGGTTGAGAACCGCTGTTCTAAAACTATATTCTTAATTAGTTTTTCTCTTAGTGGCGTAGCCAAAACTGACACGAAAGGGTCCATTCGAGACCATTCGTTTTATAAGGCCTCAACACTGACCTGCAGCGTCACAATCCTTGGTCAGTTTAGACCAATCGCTCGTTGCCACGTTGTACAGACCTGCCCACATCACCAGAAAATTCCTCAATGGAAACTGATAAAAGGACTACGATGAATTTTTTTTTCTCTTTAGCTTGAAAGTTGCACTACAAAAAAAAAGTTTCTCAATAATTACAATGCAATTCATAAATATTAATAACTTTTTATTTGACATCTTAATAATGCACAGACCCTTACAAACACTTAGTAGATTTATTTCTTATGGAGCTATGGAAGAGAAACAAAAAAGACGAATAAAATGTGCAGAGGTTATTGTGTTTTTGCAAGCTGTAGTCCTGTTCACCCCTCCTTGTGGCTCTGAGACATAAGTACTCAATAGAAAGTGAAACTTTTTACCACACAGAGTAAGCCGATGAAAGCGTTGTCAAAACTTCAATGGTATTCACAAAATATTTTATGCTCTCGCTAATTTGTACAATAAATCAATAGACACTTGGCACCATGACATGAGAAAAGGCAGTTGGAGTTTCCCCATGGTCAAACCTTTTCATAATTTCCGGTTTTACAGGAAGAGATAAAAGTGTATTCTTTACGTTTGCTATCTTCGCTTGCCATCATGACAAAACGTGACAAATACTTCAGCGCTAAAAGAACTCCGCCAGGTAAATTGTCTATTTACTTTCACCACCTCCCTTTCACCACCCCACTTTCACCACCTTACTTTCACCACCTCATTTTCACCTTCCCACTTTTACCTAATCACTTTCACCACCTCACTTACACCACATCACCTTCACCACCACACTTTCACCCCCTCACTTTCACCACTCCACTTTCACCATCCCACCCTCACCACCTCACTTTCACCACCTCACTTTCACCACCCCACTTTCACCATCCCACCTTCACCACCACACTTTCACCACCACACTTTCACCACCACACTTTCACCATCTCACATTCACCACCTCACTTTCACCACCACACTTTCACCACCACACTTTCACCACCTCACTTTCACCATCTCACATTCACCACCTCACTTTCACCACCTCACTTTCACCACCACACTTTCACCACCTCACTTTCACCACCACACTTTCACCACCACACTTTCACCACCACACTTTCACCACCACACTTTCACCACCACACTTTCACCACCACACTTTCACCACCACACTTTCACCACCACACTTTCACCACCACACTTTCACCACCACACTTTCACCACCACACTTTCACCACCACACTTTCACCACCACACTTTCACCACCACACTTTCACCACCTCACTTTCACCATCTCACATTCACCACCTCACTTTCACCACCTTACCATCACCACCTCACTTTCACCACCTTACCATCACCACCTCACTTTCACCACCTTACCATCACCACCTCACTTTCACCACCTTACCATCACCACCTCACTTTCACCACCTCACCTTCACCACCTCACTTTCACCTAATCCCTTAGCCTGTTGGACCGTTGGGGCACCACACAAGACTTGTCGACCGTCTAATCGTAAAACAACACATCTTGCACATAACACAGCAACGAGTATGTAAATAGAAGCAAGACGTATGCACCAAAACAACACGCTTCTTCAGCTCAGGCATACACTGTCGCCGAGTTGGCGACGCGTCGGATTACTGTGTAGGATTAAAAAGTGTGGGACTATCAAGGTTCGCCTATAATAAAACTTAACTATGCCAGAAGATTAAGGCTCTTGATATTCGCGCTCTCCCCAACCGCAAATAGAAATATTCGTTGTTGTTGTTTTTTTTAATGCTGATTTCAAAAAGCATATGCGTTGTATTATGCATTATAAAACATACATATCTAAACAAAGCATTTTATTACAAATATTATATTATTTCACTCCGTCTGTCTGTCTGTCTGTCTGTCCTGTGTAAATGTTTTACACGTTATTTCTCCAACTTCCTATTCTCGAATCAAGTTGAAACTTTGCACAAGTATTCATTGTCCATGGCAAAACATGAATCGATAATAAAGAAAAATAACTAAATAGTTAATTAATTAGTGGTAATTAATAGTGTATTACACAGAAAAGGGACATAAACATTGCATTATTTATGTATGGAATAATTGTGTGGTTCTTTCCCTTATATAATTTTTTTTTTATTTTTCTTTTCTTTTTTTTTTTTTTTTTGTATCCACAGCATCTGAAAGTTTAGGATCCCTCGTTTTTGGTATTCTTACTAGGGTCCATTAAGTCGAACTATACATTTCTTAAGCGCTTAGACAGTCAACCATTCCTTTTAATGGTTTATCTCGCGATCACGTGATGCCGTCCATCTTTGCAAACAGTTGCTCCCAAACATTGCATTTCAAGTTTTAGTTTAGCTGCTCCTCTCGTAGCACTGGCGGATCCAGGGGGGGGGGGGCGGTAGGGGCGATCGCCCCCCCCCCACTCTGCCGACCCCCCCCCCCGAAGGGGGGGGGCGGCCGAACTTTAGTATAGAATTCACACGATTTGTATACGAATTTATTAATTATGTTAAAAATATATACTAATTATTTATATTTCAACCTATTTTTAAATTATTTCGCCCCCCCCCTCTAGTATGTTGGCTGATTTGGTGGGGTCGGGAGGGGGCGATGGTATCAATCCCGCCCCCCCCCCCTTACACTTTCGAGTGGGGGGGGCGGTCAAATTTATTTGTAGAAATCACAGCTTGCTAACAAAATCAATTAAATATCTATATCATTAAAACTTGTTATTGATATTTTAACAGATCTTTTTATTATGTCGTTCCCTGTTTGCCGATTTGGGGGGGGGGACGAATACCTCTACTGCCCTTCTCACCTAAACCCTTTGAGTGGGGGGGGGCGGTCCGTTTTTTATGGAGAAATCATAGTTTGTGAACAAAATTAGTTGAACTTGAATTAATATATACATTTTATATTATGTCGCTCCCTTTCTGGTATTTTGGCCGATTCGGTGGGGTCAGGGGGGGGGGCGATTGCATGTACTGCCCTCCCCACTCTAGCCCTCTGAGTGCTGGGGGGCGGTCCTATTTTTGTGGAGAATCATAGTTTGTGAATAAAATTAGTTGAATATATATATAATATAAACTACGTATTGATATGTGACCCATTGTATATTATGTCGTACCACACTCTAATCTCAAATTGTATCATTAGTCATTAGTAAATTTAAATGAAAAAGGATTGTACCAGGTGGGAGGGGCGATACATGCAATCGTATTTCCCCCATAGGACAAATCAATACTTTTTCTTTTTGTATTATAGTTAAGAAATTACAAAATTAAAAAATCTGTCATTAATATAATTTATATATATACTATAAATTAAATTCTTATATCGAGTCGCCCCACCCATATTCTTTAATGCCAAATGCAATCTTTAGCATAAAATTATTAAAGGAGCGAGGATTAATTGTTTTCACTCTACCGCCCCTCCCATTTCCAGACAGAGTTTTTTGTAATTTCACATGAATTTATTATAATTATTTTAAGAAAGACTTTGCATTGGAAAAGTTAGAAATCAAACGAAATTTTTCAGTATAAGATTCGTGATTGAGATAAGTTCTAAACTCAAATAATTCTGTTATAGTCGCCTTTTCTCAACCTTTACTCTATCTGATATTTTTCTAGCTAAAAATTTTGGAACTATAACTCACAAATTATACTACAGTTTTATTGAATACTATTTATCGAATAAGTTTTTTTTTCGGCGGCGATTCTCAAAGCAAAAATCTAAATACGTGGGGTATCCTATCTTTTCAAGGAACAAATCGGTTTTATTTGCAATGTATTATGGGCCTATAAATTCATATTAGAATATTTTTCAACATTATTCGAAAGGTCCTTTTTTAATAGTATGAATAATGAGCTTTAGGTCAGGAGAATGCGTTTCTGCAGTGAAGAATGCAAGAAAACGCTTTTGGCGTCGGGGCTTCGCCAGGAACTCCATTGATGAATAATGAGTTGTAGATGTCAGGAGAATGCGTTTCTGCAATGAAGAATGCAAGAAAACGCTTGAACTCCATTGATGAATAATGAGCTGTAGATGTCAGGAGAATACGTTTTTGTAGTGAAAAAGCAAGAAAACGCTTATGGGGTCGGGGCTTCGCCCCGAACTCCATTGATAAATAATGAGCTGTAGATGTCAGGAGAATGCGTTTCTGCAATGAAGAATGCAAGAAAACGCTTATGGCGTCGGGGCTTCGCCAGGAACTCCATTGATGAATAATGAGCTGTAGATGTCAGGGGAATACGTTTTTGTAGTGAAAAAAGCAAGAAAACGCTTATGGCGTCGGGGCTTCGCCCCGAACTCCATTGATGAATAATGAGCTGTAGATGTCAGGAGAATAAGTTTTTGTAGTGAAAAAAAGCAAGAAAACGCTTATGGGGTCGGGGCTTCGCCCCGAACTCCATTGATGAATAATGAGCTGTACTTGTCAGGAGAATGCGTTTCTGCAATGAAGAATGCAAAAAAACGCTTATGGCGTCGGGGCTTCACCAGGAACTCCATTGATGAATAATGAGCTGTAGATGTCAGGGGAATACGTTTTTGTAGTGAAAAAAGCAAGAAAACGCTTATGGCGTCGGGGCTTCGCCCCGAACTCCATTGATGAATAATGAGCTGTAGATGTCAGGACAATACGTTTTTGTAGTGAAAAAAGCAAGAAAACGCTTATGGGGTCGGGGCTTCGCCAGGAACTCCATTGATGAATAATGAGCTGTAGATGTCAGGAGAATGCGTTTCTGCAATGAAGAATGCAAGAAAACGCTTATGGCGTCGGGGCTTCGCCAGGAACTCCATTGATGAATAATGAGCTGTAGATGTCAGGGGAATACGTTTTTGTAGTGAAAAAAGCAAGAAAACGCTTATGGCGTCGGGGCTTCGCCCCGAACTCCATTGATGAATAATGAGCTGTAGATGTCAGGAGAATAAGTTTTTGTAGTGAAAAAAAGCAAGAAAACGCTTATGGTGTCGGGGCTTCGCCCCGAACTCCATTGATGAATAATGAGCTGTACTTGTCAGGAGAATGCGTTTCTGCAATGAAGAATGCAAGAAAACGCTTATGGCGTCGGGGCTTCACCAGGAACTCCATTGATGAATAATGAGCTGTAGATGTCAGGGGAATACGTTTTTGTAGTGAAAAAAGCAAGAAAACGCTTATGGCGTCGGGGCTTCGCCCCGAACTCCATTGATGAACAATGAGCTGTAGATGTCAGGAGAATACGTTTTTGAAGTGAAAAAAGCAAGAAAACCTTATAGCGCTGCCCCAGTTGTTTTGTATTTCGCCGAAAGTTGAGAAATGCTGCTTTTTTTATTCTCATATATATATATATATATATATATATATATATATATATATATATATATATATATATATATATATATATATATATATATATATATATATATATGTGTGTGTGTGTGTGTGTGTGTGTGTGCTGTGCGCACGTTTTTGCGTTGGGCTAGGGTTTACTGGGCGTTAGGGTTAGGGTTTGGAAAAAAATCGCCCCCCCCAGTCCAAAGTTCTGGATCCGCTAGTGTCTCGTAGTGTCCTCTCAGTTTGGATCTCTCTTTGGTGGGGGGGGGGGAGTATTTATAGCAACGTAAGACGGTGTGTGTTTGTATGTTAATGATGTCATGTGTGGGGGTGAGAAGCAGCATTAAGACTCACTTGTTAGATCACCCAACACCCATACGACGCCAGTGCCGTCACACTACGAAGGATTCTCTTTCCCTGTTTGACAGTTTTATCGTTGGTCAAGGACACTAATGCGGAAAGCTGGGTATAAGTGTGTGTGTGTGTGAGTGTGTGTGTGTGTGTGTGTGTGTGACAAAAAGAGCAGGGTGGGTAGCGCTCAGTTACCAGCGCGTTCACTTTTTGGCCCATAAACTTGTCTGGTCAATGACCTATTTATTGGCGATTCCCTGGTCGAATTAACCGCTTCTGTGGCTGGTCAGTGTTACCGGTCAGTTTTCGGCCGGCGAAATGGCCATCACGATGTGACACAATGGTAAAGTCAATGAAATAATCCACCAGTATGGCGCTGGCCTTGCGCTGGTAGTTGGATAGTGACAAAGGAAGCGCTTTGGAGCAAGTTTCATGGCAATGGCATAATGCAATGACATGATACAATGACATGATACAATGACAGGATACAATGACAGGACACCATGACACAAAAGCAACGGCGTAACGTTGCAATAGACTGACGTTGCTATTGACTAGCCTTGAAATAGATTGACGGTGCTATTGACTACCCCTGCAATAGACTGACGCTGCTGTTCATTAGCCTTGCAATAGAATGACGCTGCTATTGACTAGCCTTGAAATAGATTGACGGTGCTATTGACTACCCCTGCAATAGATTGACGCTGCTGTTCATTAGCCTTGCAATAGATTTGACGCTGCTATTGACTAGCCCTGCAATAGACTGACGCTGCTATTAAAAAGCCCTGCAATAGACTGACGCTGCTATTGACTAGCCCTGAAATAGATTGACGCTGCTATTGACTAGCACTGCACTAGATTGGCACTGCTATAGACTACCCCTGCAATAGACTGACGTTGCTATTGACTAGCCTTGAAATAGATTGACGCTGCTATTGACTAGCCTTGAAATAGATTGACGCTGCTATTGACTAGCCTTGAAATAGATTGACGCTGCTATTGACTAGCTCTGAGATAGACTGACGCTGCTATTGAATAGCCTTGAAATAGATTGACGCTGCTATTGACTAGCCCTGCAATAGACTGACGCTGCTATTAAAAAGCCCTGCAATAGACTGACGCTGCTATTGACTAGCCCTGAAATAGATTGACGCTGCTATTGACTAGCACTGCACTAGATTGGCACTGCTATAGACTACCCCTGCAATAGACTGACGTTGCTATTGACTAGCCTTGAAATAGATTGACGCTGCTATTGACTAGCCTTGAAATAGATTGACGCTGCTATTGACTAGCCTTGAAATAGATTGACGCTGCTATTGACTAGCTCTGAGATAGACTGACGCTGCTATTGACTAGCCTTGAAATAGATTGACGCTGCTATTGACTAGCCCTGCAATAGACTGACGTTGCTATTGACTAGCCTTGAAATACACTGACGTTGCTATTGACTAGCATTAAAATAGATGGACGCTGCTATTGACTAGCCCTGCAATAGACTGACGTTGCTATTGACTAGCCTTGAAATAGAATGACGTTGCTATTGACTAGCCAATCAATAGATCGACGCTGCTATTGACTAGCCCTGCAATAGATTGACGCTGCTATTGACTAGCCTTGAAATAGATCGACGCTGCTATTGACTAGCCTTGCAATAGACTGACGTTGCTATTGACTAGCCTTGAAATAGACTGACGCTGCTATTGACTAGCCTTAAAATAGATTGACGCTGCTATTGACTAGCCCTGCAATAGACTGACGTTGCTATTGACTAGCCTTGAAATAGAATGACGTTGCTATTGACTAGCCCTGCAATAGATTGACGCTGCTATTGACTAGCCTTGAAATAGATCGACGCTGCTATTGACTAGCCTTGCAATAGACTGACGTTGCTATTGACTAGCCTTGAAATAGACTGACGCTGCTATTGACTAGCCTTGAAGTAGACTGACGTTGCTATTGACTAGCCTTAAAATAGATTGACGCTCCTATTGACTAGCCCTGCAATAGACTGACGTTGCTTTTGACTAGCCTTGAAATAGATTGACGCTGCTATTGACTAGCCCTGCAATAGATTGACGCTGCTATTGACTAGCCTTGAAAGAGATTGAAGCTGCTATTGACTAGCCCTGCACTAGATTGGCACTGCTATTGATTAGTTCTGCAACAGGATAGCTTTTGACAATGAATAGCCCTGCAATAGACTGAAGCTGCAATAGTGGTAATTAACTGTGTTTTATTTAAAAAAAGGAAGATAAAGCTGTTTAACCGATTACCACCTAGACTGGCCATACCTAACGCTGCAATAGACGGAAGTTGCAACTGGCTAACGTTGCAACGGACTGACATTATAAAGCGCTGCATTTGACTGACGCGGTAATCGACTAGCGCTGCCATATATAGACGCTTCAATTTCCTTTCCTTTGACTAGTCTATTAAAGAGTACTTCGTTGATCAGTGGGGTCAGTTTGCACTAAAATACCATAAAAGTGGCCGTAAAACTTAGCATTAAGCATCAAATACGTTTGTAGATCAAATAGTAGCCACTCTGCATTAGTTGAAAGTCTCAGATCTATTAAAGACATTGTGTTGGTCAAACCGACTACTAAGAAGATGATTAAAGTTACTTCCTGACAGTGTTTCCTTTGAAAGTTGATTTAAGCTGTTTACCCAATGACCAACTAGACTGACCATACCTAATGACCATATCAATGACCACCGCGGTGATTCAGGGCAGAGTAGCCCTCTCTAAGATCACAGATACTGACCACTGGTCATTCTCTTCTCTCCCGCTGGTTTTATTGTTGCCGAGAATCTCACCCCTGCCCATGCTAGATATGTAGATGTATGTTGACCATCATGCTCACGCACTGCTACCAGATGTGTGCTTACTCACGTTTGAAGATAGAAAGAAAACATACCATAAAAACAGGGGCTGGGGCGGGGGCGCGCAGCAGCCCGTTGGTTAACCACACCGCGGCCCTGTGTCCAGTGGCCCTATCATATCAGTTTGCTCTTCCCACCTTTTTTCCCCCAGACCCACTATCTAATCACATCCTAACACTCGGCCAGGCGTAGATCAAAAGAATGAACAGTTGAGAACCCCCCCCCCCAACCCCGCCTTCTCGCGGTCATATTGCCTCAATTAGTGGTCGACATCGCAATATCTGGAGAACCGCTACAAATTAGACGGGATACTAATTTAATCCGGATTTCCCCCCCCCCCACCTCTTCCTCCTCCCTTTCCTCTCTAAGATAAGCATAAATTTACAAATTTCTCTGAATTACCCGCCTTTGACCAACTCATAGCGTATTAAACATCGCTTTTAGCAGAGGTCATCATATCAACTTCAAAAGCTTTAATTCTATTAGAGCTATCTAAGTACAGAACAATTTGACCCCAACACAAACTCTACCGATAAACGCAATATAAGAGTTATGCTTTTTGTGTATGTGAGTATTGTCCCTTGACTTTAATAACTGTTCCTGTTAACCAAGATGGCGTCACATATTAAACATCAAACACGAAGGTTACTGCCCAAATCAAGTGCTGATTTCTTCATCGTAATGACCTTAATCAACAGCTGTGATCCTTTAATACAATGTCACCTTGAGAAATACATACAATAGTCAACCCACGGCGTAGCATACGCCGCTACTTTGCAGGGCGGCCTTAGGCCATTGCAGCCTATGCGACCGCATTGGGCCCCCGCACTTCCATAAGACCCGCACTAATTCTGGGTGTAAATTATTAAATTAAACCATTTTATAACTTATAACAGATTTCCTGCGGCCTCCTGTCGTCACACGATTATTCGCGATTCATTGAGCTGTAAAGACATCAAAGGTGGGGTGTGTGGTTGGTTGACCTGAGTGGTTTGTCTGCTTATCACGGGGGGAGTGGGGTTCGGGTTCCGACTCAGCTGATTTGTGATTGCTAAGCACAGCCGAAGACACCTTTTCCATATACTAATGTTATTCTAGGACAGCGGTTCTCAACCTTTTAAGCTCGGAGACCCCTTTTTACTACCCCCCACTCTGCCGCGACCCCCCCCCCCATAACATACACAGCAATAGAAGAATACACTAAATACAATCCATATTTTCGATGGTCTTAGGCGACCCCTGACAAATCGTCAATCGACCCCTCAAGAAGTCGCGAAACACAGGTTGAGAACCCCTGTTCTAGGACATCTAGTGACTCAGTTTTTTTTTCTAAAATAATTGTCTTTTTAACACACGTTTAGATACCTGTCGTTGACTTGTAGTACCAAACTGCTGGTAGACTAAACCGCTGTAGTCGTAATATATCATGACTAATAAGACTTCAAATAACTTGAAAAACTTACTTTTGTGAACAGAACTAAATAACACTTTATTTATACTATAGACAGAAGAAATTTGTGACAAATAAGATAAATGTTGTAGACTTGAGTAATAATATCTTTTTAACAAACCTAAATCACTACAATAACACACTCTTTCAGTCTCACGACTGTCCTAGCTAAAACCAAACAACAAAACTCCACCTATGTTGCATCATTCACAACCAATCGCTAACCTCTTTCCACCGTTACCATAGGAACACACACACTCCATAACAACACGTGAGATCTTAATTCTTTGATGATTCTTTGTCGCCCCTCCACCGACCCAAATACTTTTCCAAACTTATATTATAAAAACCGATTACAGATATCAATTAGCTTTTTCATAGATTTTTTTTTTTAAATATTTGTCTATGTTGTGTGACATTCAATACCGGATATAATTTTCTTGGCTACTTATATACTGAACATTTTAGTTGGCTAGTTATAAACTGTCCATTTTATCTTAACTATTTATTCACATGATATGCGTCTTGGCTAGTTATACGCTGGACATACGTCTTGGCTAGTTATACACTGGACATAAATCTTGGCTAGTTATACGCTGGACATACGTCTTGGCTAGTTATATGCTGGACATACGTCTTGGCTAGTTATATGCTGGACATAAGTCTTGGCTAGTTATACGCTGGACATACATCTTGGCTAGTTATACGCTGGACATATGTCTTGGCTAGTTATACGCTGGACATATGTCTTGGCTAGTTATACGCTGGACATACATCTTGGCAAGTTATACGCTGGACATACGTCTTGGCTAGTTATACGCTGGACATACGTCTTAGCAAGTTATACGCTGGACATATGTCTTGGCTAGTTATATGCTGGACATATGTCTTGGCAAGTTGTACACTGGACATACGTCTTGGCAAGTTGTACACTGGACATACGTCTTGGCAAGTTATACGCTGGACATACATCTTTGATAGTTATACGCTGGTCATACGTCTTGGCTAGTTATACGCTGGACATAAGTCTCTGTTAATTATAAAAGAATGTGATTTAACATTTTTAAAAATAATTTATAAATCACTATGTACTGTGCAAAACTTTATCCAGCAAAATATTAGGATCTCTGTTCTCTACTCTAGATCTAAATTTAGCCTAGATCTATATTCCATAAGACACATACTCAGACATTTGGCCTACAACAAGACTTCGCGTTTCTGTTCAGTTCCAGTCGTCATTAGAAGTCCAATTAGTCTGTCTCCCTGCGGTCAAAATCGCCATACTTTTTTTTTTATTAGAGTTCTTTCCCCTGGTTTCACTTCCTCACTGCTTTGAGGACAGTTCATTTCTAGGACAGTCTCTTCTTTATATTGCCTCTCTTCTCTCTTTCTTTCTCTCTCTCTCTCTCTCTTTCTTCTAGGACTGTCTCGTACTCTTCTTCATATTGCCTATACTCTCTCTCTCTCTTTCTCTATCTCTTTATCCCTCTCTCTCCTTCGTGTTTTCTCTTTTCTCTCTCTCACAGGACTGTCTCAAACTATTCTTTATATTTCCGCTCCTCTCTCTCTCTCTTTTCTAATTTTCTCTCTCTCTCTCTCTTCGTGTTTTCTCTTTCTCTTTTTCTCTCTCTTCTAGGATTGTCTCTTACTCTTCTTCATATTGTCTCTCCCCTCTTTCTCTCTCTTTCTCTTTATTTCTATCTCTTTCTCATTTCTTTCTCTCACTCTCTCATACCCTTTCTCTTCCTCTTTATTTCTCCCTCTTATTATCCTTCTTTTCCTTCTCTATCACTCTTTCTCACTTTTCTTCTCTCTTTTCCCTTTCTCTGTATCTCTTTTTATCTATCTTTTACTCTCTCTCTTCTTCCAGGCTCTTTATTTCTCTTTCTCTTTTTGCTTTTTTTCCTCTCTTTCTCTCTCTCTCTCTCTATTGCATATTCTTTTAACATTCTTGAGTTTTTAGAGACATTTTTGTTTTCTAATGATAATCTTAAATTAGAAACAAAATATTCCAATGAGAGAGAAGAATATACAAGAACAACAAAATAAGTAAGAAAGAAAGAAAGAAAGAAAAAGAAAGAAAGACAGAAAGAAAGGAAGAAGAAAAAAAAGAAAGAAAAAAAGACGGAAAAAAGAAAGACAGAAAGAAAAAGAAAGACAGAAAGAAAGAAAGAAAGAAAGAAAAAGAAAGAAAGAAAGAGAGAAAGAAAGAAAAAGAAAGAAAGAAAGAGAGAAAGAAAGAAAAAGAAAGAAAGAGAGAAAGAAAGAAAAAGAAAGAAAGAGAGAAAGAAAGAAAAAGAAAGAAAGAAAGAGAGAAAGAAAGAAAAAGAAAGAAAGAGAGAGAGAAAGAAAGAAAGAGAGAAAGAGAGAAAGAAAGAAAAAGAAAGAAAGAGAGAAAGAAAGAAAAAGAAAGAAAGAGAGAAAGAAAGAAAAAGAAAGAAAGAAAGAGAGAAAGAAAGAAAGAAAGAAAGAAGGAAGGAAGGAAGGAAAGAAGGAAAGAAATAAAGAAGGAAGGAAAAAGAAAGAAGGAAGAAAGAGAAAGTAAGAAAGAAAGAAACAAAGAAAGAAAAAAGGAAGGAAAAACAAAGAAAGAAGGAACGAAGGAAAAGGAAAAAAAAAGAAAGAAAGAATGAATGAATAAAAAAGAAAGTGGAATGGAGGGACGTCGTCTCGAGCTGTGTGTTCTTAGTTAATGACGTCTAATTATTAAACAAATTGGGCCACGACGGTCCTCGCGTTGTGCAAGGAAAAGAAATAAAAAAAAAAGAAAAAAGCTAACAGACCCATTGGACTTGTGTGTGGATCTTGTGGAGGTGCTGAAGGGTGATCAAGTAAAGGGGAGAAGTGGGGTGAGATTTTGAAGACACTAAGGATAACACTACAAGGGGCGGATTTCTTCGGAAAAGGACGCACCCAGGACACCCCCCCCCTGATGACACCGGACGATGACAGAAGCGCCGGTGTAGATGACAACAGCCTTCGAAGACAGACGCAGCTAAATGGATGACCCTATTGTGCCTGGTCAACTCAATTACTGACCAAGGGCTAAGAAAATAGTAGAAGAGGAAATGAGCTACTCCTCTGTGACGGTCAATTTAGTTTGTAGATAGAACCAACACCAAAAAATAAAAAATGGCTTTTGTTCTGTTCTGCCTTTGTTTTTTTGTTTTTTTGTTTGTTCTTTATCCAAAATCTAGGTCACTAAGACTATCCTTTCAAAGAAGAAAGACAAAGAAAATGTTCTTTAATTAATTATGCCTGACCTCTATAACAACAAGAAACAAAATGATAATTGCTAGGTTAGCAAATAAACCGGAAGTGGAATGCAATTCTCAAAATCTTCTCCAACATTACCCTTCCGGGTTAAAATTTTCGACCATTTAAAAAAAATTCTTCAGGCCATCTTTGCTTTGTGTAATCATTATTTTTAAAGAAAGGTGCAATTAGCAGTTTGAAAAAAAAATGGTTGGATTATTAAATTAATTTGGCTAATTACAGGAGTGCCATAAAGTACTATTATAGTTTAGAAGAATCGCCTGTAACCTATAAGACAAAATAATATCTCACATCCATTGCATTCCTTGTCAATTCATGAGGCCTATTTGGAGTTTCAGAGTGCACAGAATAAAAATCTATATGTTAAGGCTGCGTTCATACAGATGTAACTTTCAGAAACTTTTCATTCTTCTTTTCATCATTTTTTTATCTGCTGAGCTACGAGTTTCACCATCATCACCAAACTCCATGTGGATTAAGGGGCCTCAGAGATACAATTCTCTCGTCCGAAGGCCCTGAACAATCACCCTGCGCGTATGTCACCTAACAAGTCAAGAGCATGTCTAATCCCAGGCCTGTCGAGACGGAGATCTGAGATGAACTGCAATTGATGGCAAGGCAGGAAGGATCAGTCCTCCCGTAGAGCCTTGGCAAGAAACTCTGCTGTTAGGCGTAGTGCCTTCAAGCTCCCATACAGGTCAAGTGACTCTGCAGACAAACTACCCAGCAGCTCTCGGAGCTGCGGACACTCTTGCAAGAGATGCGTCACTGTTTCCACCGACTCACCACAGTGTCGGCAACGGGCATCAAAATTTGGCAGGAACCGGGCAAAAAAAAGCACCAACAGGGCAGTGCCCCGTTCTACTCTGCGCAATGATAGATTGTTCCGACCTTTTTAGCCACCACCATGGATCGTCGCGGTGCGGGCGACGAGACGGAGATCAGAAGTCTGAGGAAGGCAAAAAATATATTAGACATTGTGTCCTCTTCCTCCCGGCATCGAAGCGAGACCAATAGTCACTGTAGGTTTGAATACTAAGCTCTGACCAAGTTGCACGTCTGTGTTTAGTGTACTATGACGACTGATCTCGAGCGAAGGAGCCGAGAAATTAGAAACTAATGGTTTAACAGTGAAAATAAATTGAAATTTTCCTTTTTTTTTAGTGGCCCCCGAAAGGGGAAAAGACGCTAATAGTTTTGTGTGGAATGTCTGTCTGTCCGTCCGTCCGTCACGTTTAGATCTAGTAAACTACAAAAGATAGTGAAAATCCAACATCATAATATTTTAGACCATTCAAAGTTCTGATGCAACGGCTACTTTTTTCTTTTCTAAAAGCGAAAAATTTATTTTTTAAAATCCTTTATGCAAGCAGTTTTTTCATAAAAATACACCACTTTTACAACTATTCACTATTAATAGTAACAAACACGGGAGGCTCTTTAATAGGGGAGATTTGAATTTGACATATTTTTAACAAATTTATGCAAACGATTATAGATTTTTGTCAATTTTTTTTTTTTACATTTGTATTGTTAAGTTATGTAAGTTCTGTTATATATACACACAAAAAATTTTTACTATTTTTTTTAAGAGAAAAAATCTATTTAAGTTGGACAAAATATAAAACAATAATTAGTAAGTAGTTTTTCATAATATCGCATGAAATGCAATCATATCACATGGGACCTCCGTACTTAACCAAACCAAACATGTTTGGGGAGCTGATTTTATTTTTTCGGAAATGTTTTTTCTTGAGGAATAAGAGATTGACCCAATACAAAACAATAAGATCAATTATATATTCATTATAAGACATCAGTTAGGCCAGGTTCACGTGTATCTGTAGTATTTATTATTATATCATTACATTTATTCTACAAGGTAAAACTTGCGATCTTTATCTTTCAAACTTTGCGATCTTTAATGGCAGATGATGTAAAGTTCATCTGTTTCTGTGGCCCACGGCTAACGAGGGTGTCCTGTGGCCAGCACAACGACCAGCCGCCTTTACTTTTCCCCCAACTAATGTCAGGTACCCATTAGAGCTGGGTGGACTCAGAGGCGCACAAAGATGCCGAAATTAAAAATCCCAGTCTTCACCAGGATTCGAACTCGAGCCCCCCCCCCCCTAGTTTAAATTAAGGTTGTAACACCTACTCCAGTGTAAAAGTTAATCTATTTGTAGTACACATTACGAAGCTTGACTTTGATCTAGCTCAAACTAAAGCATTTTTGGGTTTATCAAACTGTGAGTGTCTTCAAGTGACGAACTAAAACTACTGGGCCTGGATTTTCCATTATATTCTTAACCCTTTCTCTCCGTAGTCACATTCCTCGTTCCGATAGAATTATTCCCTCATTTGTATTTCACTCTCCTGTTATAATTTAACTTCAATAACGTTCTTTTTTTTGTATCAGAAAGTTTTATAGTTGGTATCGAATTATAGGGGAATGCATGCTCTTTTTACAAAGCACAAATTAAAGATTATAAATCTTAAAATCAATTTAATTTCATGAGGTCAAATCAACGTTGGCATCGTCAATTAGGAGAGAAAGAGTTAAAAGGGTGACTACCTCGTCGTGCGGTATTTGCGCGCAGTTTGTTGTAAGGTGTCGGGCTCATTCGAAATAAGGCAAACATTAACAAACCAACAAACTACTTTTTATACTCATCGATCTAGGAATTCTTCTAGAAATTTCTGGACTCTTGTTACTGCGAAAGTCTAAGTTTTAGTTCCCTTTACATTTAATAAACTATTTTTAGATCTTATCTCCTTTCTTATTCTATATGTTACAGACGTTACTTCAAAAAAGAAGATGATTACGTCCTACGCGTCATGCATTTAGTCATGCATATTAACCAATGACCTAAACTCCGCCAAGTCACTGGTTTTCCTGGCTAGCTTGAACACTATTTATATATGCTCTGGAAAAAAGTATTCGAATTAAAAACCTTTTGCTGTTATTGGCGACCTAAACATGTTTTAACTCTTTCCCAAGCGACGATAATAGCGTCGGTCGTTTTTTGTAAAAGCCGATTAAGCGACGACATTGTCGTCGATGCAGTTAAACATCTTTGTTTCTTTCCTATTCCTGGTTAATAATTTTAAATGCTTATATTCTAAATCTACGTGATTTCCGCTTGCAGAAGAGTTCATTGTTTACTTCCTTCAACATGGTTTTAATATTACAGAGCGTTTTGAAAGTCGTCTTTTTTTTTTTTGTTTGTTTATGTTTGGAAATGGAGCCCGGCCCCCATCTGGAGGGTCGATCTACTAAAAACTGTAGATCTAAATTAAATTATATTCGGATCAACATGTATTATATAAGATAAGATAAGAAGATAAAAGACCTTATTGATTCAGATAACAGTGATTATGTTTTATCTATCCATAGTAAACTTGTGAAGTGATAGTTTTAGTGCCACTCAGTGTTAGATCTTGATCTAGATTCTAGATCTGAATCTGATAGTTTATCAACTGATGAACCTGCAACATGGAAGTTGTTTTTTCTTCAGGCAAAAATTATGTAAATAGCAATGAATCCCTTTTATTTGAAATATATCATGTGCAGTGTAATTATTTTCTTACTGGAACTTAATGTTGCAAGTTGTTTGTTTTTTTTTTTCTCATAAATTTCTATGGTGGTGACCTTGGATAATGTAATATAAAACAGTAGCATTTAATTCAGTTTGGAATAGAAATGATCTTCTTATGTGACTTGGATAAAAAATTTGTCGTCCATTGGTGAGTTTTCAAATTTTCATTTTTACTTTTCACAAAGCAAAAAAAAAAACACTTTAATTTATACACTTGATTTTTTAATATCTAAAAAGAACATTCATTTTCCTTTAATTCAATATCACAAACATTATTCTATGAGTGTAAATAAAATAGTTATGCCATTTTAATTAGAACATGTTAGTGCGATACTATCGGATTAAATTAATAATTCCGTCAGAACGTGGAAAATAATTACGGAGAGAAAGAGTTAACTCTTGTTAGACACTTAGTTAGTATTTTTAGTTTATGTAAGAGACGCACCATAAATGACGGATTTTGAACGCGACTAGTGACGCTTGAACTTTGTTGGGTTAGAGGCTACTTGGAGACAGAAAATCAGTTGGTGATAGGATTTCATAAGGGTAGGACGCATCTTAACGACGGAGACATCGACTGTGGCCCTTTTGTTGGATTAAATCTAGTCCATGAATTGTTCAAGACTTAGCTTCTTCACTTGTTACCTTTTGTGTGTGTGTGTGTGTCTACGTTAGCTTCTTCACTTGTTACCTTTTGTGTGTGTGTGTGTGTGTCTACGTTAACTTCTTCACTTGTTACCTTTTGTGTGTGTGTGTGTGTGTGTCTACGTTAGCTTCTTCACTTGTTACCTTTTGTGTGTGTGTGTGTGTGTGTCTACGTTAGCTTCTTCACTTGTTACCTTTTGTGTGTGTGTGTGTGTCTACGTTAGCTTCTTCACTTGTTACCTTTTGTGTGTGTGTGTGTGTGTCTACGTTAACTTCTTCACTTGTTACCTTTTGTGTGTGTGTGTGTGTGTCTACGTTAGCTTCTTCACTTGTTACCTTTTGTGTGTGTGTCTACGTAAGCTTCTTCATTTGTTACATTTTGTGTGTGTGTGTCTACGTTAGCTTCTTCTCTTGTTACCTTTTGTGTGTGTGTGTGTGTGTGTGTGTCTACGTTAGCTTTTTCACTTGTTACCTTTTGTGTGTGTGTGTCTACGTTAGCTTCTTCACTTGTTACCTTTTGTGTGTATGTGTCTACGTTAGCTTCTTCACTTGTTACCTTTTGTGTGTGTGTGTGTGTGTGTGTGTGTGTGTCTACGTTAGCTTCTTCACTTGTTACCTTTTGTGTGTGTGTGTGTGTCTTCGTTAGCTTCTTCACTTGTTACCTTTTGTGTGTGTGTGTCTACGTTAGCTTCTTCACTTGTTACCTTTTGAGTGTGTGTGTGTCTACGTTAGCTTCTTCACTTGTTACCTTGTGTGTGTGTGTGTGTGTGTCTACGTTAGCTTCTTCACTTGTTATCTTTTGTGTGTGTGTGTGTGTCTACGTTAGCTTCTTCACTTGTTACCTTTTGTGTGTGTGTGTGTGTCTACGTTAACTTCTTCACTTGTTACCTTTTGTGTGTGTGTGTGTGTGTTTACGTTAGCTTCTTCACTTGTTACCTTTTGTGTGTGTGTGTGTGTCTACGTTAGCTTCTTCACTTGTTACCTTTTGTGTGTGTGTGTCTACGTTAGCTTCTTCACTTGTTACCTTTTGTGTGTGTGTGTCTACGTTAGCTTCTTCACTTGTTACCTTTTGTGTGTGTGTGTGTCTACGTTAGCTTCTTCACTTGTTACCTTTTGTGTGTGTGTCTACGTTAGCCTCTTCACCTGTTACCTTTTGTGTGTGTGTGTCTTCGTCTTACTGGTTAGTCACAGTGAATACACCCGCACAAGAAAACCCCAGACATCTCCAGAGTTATTCTGTCCAAGTCAGACAGGCACCACTAACTACAGGGCAGATGGGCATCACTAACTACAAGGCGGATGGGCATCACTAGCTACAGGGCAGATAGGCACCACCAACTACAGGGCAGATAGGCATCACTAGCTACAGGGCAGATAGGCACCACTAGCTACGGGGCAGATAGGCACCACTAGCTACAGGGCAGATAGGCACCACTAGCTACAGGGCAGATAGGCACCACCAACTACAGGGCAGATAGGCATCACTAGCTACAGGGCAGATGGACATCACTAAGTACAGGGCAGATAGGCATCACTAGCTACAAGGCAGATGGGCATCGCAAAGTACAGGGCAGATGGGCATCACTAAGTACAGGGCAGATGGGTATCACAAACTACAGAGCAAATGGGCATCACTAAGTACAGGGCAGATAGGCATCACTAAGTACAGAGCAGATGTGCATCATTAAGTACAGGGCAGATGGGCATCACTAAGTACAGGGCAGATGGGCACCACTAAGTACAGGGCAGGTGGACATCACTAACTACAGGGCAGATAGGCACCACTAGCTACAGGGCAGATAGGCATCACTAAGTACAGGGCAGATGGGCATCACTAAGTACAGGGCAGATAGGCATCACTAACTACAGGGCAGATGGGCATCACTAAGTACAGGGCAGATGGGCATACACCACACTCTTTATTTTTCATAAGGAAATAACATGTAAAAATACTTTCAAACAAAACAAAACAAAATCTTACATCAAATGTAATGATATTAATTATTTTGAGTTAATCGTGTAATTAATTTGTTATGCCTCTAGAATATTATTAATACATCTGTGCGATTGGAACTATTTTTGCAAAGGTTATATGTCAACTCCCTCTGTCTGGTAAAAAGTGTGTACACGTTATTTCTCCCACACCCACTCTCGGACCAAGCTGAAACAACATAATTATGTATTGTACCAAACAGAGCAGGAATCAATTAAAAATGTAACCAATGATTCACATAATTATTGTTAGTTAATTATTTTGTTTAATAGCCAAAAGGGAAATAAGGCCTATATCATTTAGAGACATAGTTGTAAGTGCGGAGTTCTTTCCCTTAGATAAGTTAAAACAAACCAAAAAAAAACGATGTGTTTATAATTTGCTTGTCATCCTTGTTAGTTGTGTTATATGTTTTTGAAATTAGCATTTCACTTGTATTTTTCTACACCAGCTACTGTCAGTCTTTATACTCTGTATTAATAAAAAAAAAAAAGTTATATTCAGTTGTGATCTTTATGAAACTTGTTCATGGTTATTGTAAGTTCTACATTAAATACTCATACAACGATTTGGCTCTAGCGCCTACTAACTAGCTGGAGCCACAAACCAAGGATTGAGTGCCTCTGGAGCCACAAACCAAGGATTGAGTGCCTCTGGAGCCACAAATCAAGGATTGAGTGTCTCTGGAGCCACAAACCAAGGATTGAGTGTCTCTGGAGCCACAAACCAAGGATTGAGTGTCTCTGGAGCCACAAACCAAGGATTGAGTGTCTCTGGCGCCACAAACCAAGGTTTGAGTGTCTCTTGAGCCACAAACCAAGGATTGATTGTCTCTGGCGCCACAAACCAAGGTTTGAGTGTCTCTTGAGCCACAAACCAAGGATTGATTGTCTCTTGAGCCTTAAACCAAGGATTGAGTGTCTCTGGCGCCACAAACCAAGGATTGAGTGTCTCTGGCGCCACAAACCAAGGATTGAGTGTCTCTGGCGCCACAAACCAAGGATTGAGTGTCTCTTGAGCCTTAAACCAAGGATTGAGTGTCTCTGGCGCCACAAACCAAGGATTGAGTGTCTCTGGCGCCACAAACCAAGGATTGAGTGTCTCTTGAGCCTTAAACCAAGGATTGAGTGTCTTGGGCGCCACAAACCAAGGATTGAGTGTCTCTTGAGCCTTAAACCAAGAACTGAGTGCCTCTGGAGCCACAAACCAAGGATTGAGTGTCTCTGGAGCCACAAACCAATGATTGAGTGTCTCTTGAGCCACAAACCAAGGATTGAGTGTCTCTGGAGCCACAAACCAAGGATTGAGAGCCTGCACATATTTCACCCGACTTTTGAAAAGAGAGAACAATGCGCACCTGTAATGACATAAAACTTCAAGCCTTTATACGGCGCTTTAAACTTATACTACCACTAAATCTAAATCCCGATCCGAAAATTAAAAATTATCCTGACAATAAAAGACTTTATTTTTTTTTTATGCTGCGTATGTGGCAGCCGTGGTAGAAACATTCCTGTCACATAGAATGTTTTCCACGCAGCTTCCGGCTACAATTTGTTGAGATGCGTGGCGTCATCTCCCCTTGTAAAGGCGTGAGATGACTTTAAAAAAAAATATGGAAGGGCAAATTAATAGGTTAATTAACTGCTGAGTTAATGGGCGATTTCTTATGACTGGTGTTAAATTCAATGGGGTATAACCTTGCAGGCATTTGGCCGTATAGCCTTAGGCGTTCTCATGTTGAAATCGAAGTTCGAAAATTATTATTTTTTTGAATGCTTATCTATGTTAGCGTCAGATTCATTCCAGCTTACTTTGTGAACTTGATGTATAGCAATCTACTCAATGTTGGTAAAATACAACTGCGGTGTGAGTCACTGTGAGTTCAGTAGTACTTTCTTCTTCGTTCTCATTGTACATGTCGGAAGGTTCAGATCTGTAATCTTATATATGAGATGAAGCGAGCAGTGGTTTCCAGATCAGGCAGTTCTCCGTATAGTTTTTTGTTCTATAGGAAGGTTTTGGGGCCAGAGTCTTGTTTGGGCATCTAGATAAAGTATGCATCTTTTGAGGACATGGACAGCATTTTCTGGTAATGCTCTACAACGGAAAGTCTCGCTAGTCCCGACTTTTAGCTTCCGGAACATATGTTGTCTCATTCTGTTGCGCCCGGCTCTGAGGCGAAAGATTTTGCGTTGGTCATGTCAGGATAACTTATAAATAGGCCTCCTTTATCTTGTGATTGGGATGTGATTGTATTGATTGTATCTTCTTTTCTCGCCCATTAAGTAGTACCAATGGATGGTTATAGAGTTGTCATGGTTACAGAGTTGTATATGACGAACTGAATGATACTGAGGATAGATTCAGTATTCCCCCCCCCCACACACACACACTCATCTCTTTCACACTAACTCTGTCTCTCATTGTTCCTCTTTCTCTCAGTCTCTGTACCTCTTTCACTCTGAATCTTCCTGTTTCTCTTTAACTCTCTTTTCTCTTATCTCTCTTCGTCTTTGTCTCTCTTTTCTCTTTATCTCTATTTGTCTTTATCTCTCTTTATCTCCATTTTCTCTTTATCTCTCTTCATCTTTGTCTCTCTTTTCTCATCAACTCTCTATTCTCTTTATCTCTCTTCGTCTTTGACTCTCTTTTCTCTTTATCTCTATTTCTCTTTATATCTCTTCGTTTTTATCTCTCTTTTCTCTTTGTCTCTCTTCGTCTTTGTCTCTCTTTTCTCTTTATCTCTCTTCGTCTTTATCTCTCGTTATCTCTCTTTTCTTGTTATCTCTACTCGTCTTTTTCTCTCTTTCACTCCTTTCTCTTTCTCTCTCTCTCTTCGTCTTTATATCTCTTTATCTCTCTTTTCTCTCTCTCTTCTTCTTTAGCTCTGACACTCTGTCGTCATTTCTCAATCTCTATATTTCTCCCTCTCTGTCTTCCTCTCTGACACTCTCCGTGTGTCTCTGTGTGTCTGTCTTTGTTTTCTTATTCTTGTATTTCTCTTCTTTTCTCTCTCTCTAACATTCAGCAGAACTGAATCTCTTCTACGATTATCTTTTCTTTATCTCTCCCGCCCTTCCCTTATTGAGCAATGAAATGCTCTAATCCCTATGTCCAGAATTTTTTTAAGAACACCCCCCCCCCCCCCGCACTCAGACTCCAAGGACGTCATCTCCCCCCCCCCCTTTTTTTTTCGCGGGAACGCTAATAGCCGGTCCCCACTTGGTTAAATCAACCTTTATAGCCATTTTGGCATGTCAGAATTTGATGGCCCCCCTCGGGCGGACACTCGGAGCTTGGACACAGCACGGAACACGGAATGGTGGCGGGGGAGAGGGGGAGGGGGGGGAGCAGGCAAAGGGGAAGATTGTTTTAACCATTGCAGCTCGCGGGCCTATTTATAAACATGGCGGAAGTGTGACGTCATTTAAAAAAACTTGGGGGGGGGGAGAGATAATGAGGATGTCATAACAGGGAATGTTATTATAAAAATGGATTTGATAATTATCTGCCCCTGGCTAACTTTCATAGTTTATATCCACAAAACACAAAATTTGCGAGAAAAAAATTGAAAATAAAAAAGCCAGATTGCATAATGTATATGTCAGTTGGTTCTTTTCACCTTCAAGTAGATTTTACCCACTGGCTGCGCCCGTTATTTCACATCCTTTTGTCTTGAGTATCACTTTCTCTGTTCCTCAGCGTTACCATTCTGCCTTCTAGGTATATCTAGGTATGAGGATTTAAAAAAAAATAAAAATTTCTGGAGTTAAGACGATACGACACCTGGCAAGAAGGCTGCCTGGTCGTGTAGTATGCGCTCTGAACTGTTGTTCGGTGGTCTCCATTGTCCTGGTTCGAACCCCGCAATGCCGGACGTTCAACGAGAGGTTTGAACTAGGACGAAATTATCTTGCGCAATCCCGTTTTTTTTTTTTAAATATCAGTTTTAATAAATATTAAAAGTTTTTGAGCCAGTGGCGTTTCTAGAAATTTGTGACAGGGAGGGGGGGGAGTGCCCTCTTTGAGGGGCCCTGCATTTTGATATTCGGCATCGTGATATGAGATAATGTGCTTAAAACATACAAACGTCTAATGATGGAATACATGCAATAGGGTCACTGACTTATATAACAACGTGAATAGCAAGATTTTATAGCAGTGGCCTCATATTTAAAAAAAGACGACTTTTGACACTCATTTGGCGCCCCCTCTTTCCCCTCAACAAGGGGCGGCCCGATGGCACTTTCAAATTTGGACCCACTTTTCCCCTCCCCTAGCTACACCCTTGTATTTAGCATCGTAGTTAAACAAGATAATGACATAAAGTGTACTGTTATAACTGTTTACTGTTTGTTCTGGAGTGTGTGTATCTGTTGTGAGAAGAAGTTAGCGTTTGGTTGGTGCAAGACAAGCGGCAGTGTCGTAAGTTGCACACCGGACGACTCCAGAATGCCAGAGTGAAAAGACGTGTTGTCGAAGTCAGGCAGGTTTGGTTCAAAATACTTTTTTTTTTTTTATATTAACACTAAAACCTACTACAATTATTTCATTTCATCTCAGGCTGAATTTAAGATAGATGAGATAATTTTATTGATCCAATCAAATGGAAATTCAGTTTGACTACAATTAACAACCTCAGCGTAACTACTGTACAAAAACAATATGAATGAAAAATTCGAACAACAATCACTCACACACATTCACAATCAGCGCTTTATAAGTTTGACTTCTATCTACTTCTCGATGACGACAGCTGATCTTGTAACACTCTGACTGATAGTGGGATAAAGGAGTTTTTAAGTCTTTCTGTTTTAGTCCTAATGGAAAGGAGACGACCACTTCGTTCAGATCGTATGTAACAGTAGTTTAATGGGTGCATTGTGTCTTTAAGAATCGTGAGTGTTTTGGAAATGCATCTTTCTTGAAAAAGCTCTTAGTCTATATTGCTATAATAGTTATGTTTAGTATAGTTTAGAAAGAAGTTATTCAAGTTTTTTTTACAAGTTAAAATACGATACACCTACAGCGGTTTAGTTGTCTACCAGCAGTTTGGAGCTATACATCAATAACAACCGTCACCACACTAATATGAAGCGAAATGAATCAGCGTCTGGCGGCTCCGATGGAAACAGGAGTTCATTGAGTTTGACATGCGTTTTATTTGTATTTTATCTTGTCTGTCCGTCTGTCCATCTACTACTTCTCTACCTCATTACCTACTTCGCAGACTTTATAACTGAGCGTGTCTATGAGATTTTGGTTATCTTCTCCTTCGGGTTTGTTTATACTGGCTATTAAAATATGAACCGGCCTTAATTAGGCTTCGAGCCCCTTCGTGCTTGGGCTGACCAGTCCTGGAACGCGCGTGACTTCCCTCTGTCTGCGCATGTGCTCAGGACCGTAAAACTAATGTTATCGCCCGGTGCGAACTACCGGTTTTTAATGGCTGGAATAACTCTGTCAGCGCCATCCCCCCCCCCCCGCACTCCGCCTACTTGAGGAATGGGAAAGGGGTGGGAAGAGTGGCTAAACATTAGTAATGACCAGTGTAAGCATTTTTATTGTCCGGAGGGGTCAACGGCTAGTCAAGAAAAAAAAAATCTGCATATAAATGACCTTGAAAGGAGAGAAGAGGAATATCATGTGAGCCAGAGTGGACATGAGAGTGGACAAGAGTGGACGCAGTGTGTTGGTCAGTAGGAGCTGCCCCTTGAGCTAGTGGAGAAAACAAACGAGTGTCCAGATATGTAAATGTTCCTCCAGCATCCGTCCCTGTGGCGCTTTGAGAATTATGGTTTTCAGAAACAACATCTAGGAAGCAGGGCGGAGAGACAACAAGAGAGAGAGAGAGAATGAAGGAGAGAGAAAGGAGAGATGACACTAGATGCATAGAAGTTGAGGTTAATCGGGTTTTTCAAGTATACTCTTTATTCATTCTGTTGTTTTGTCTTCTTCGAACTCGCATGTACCATCAACATGTATAATCATCAACAAAAACAGGCCATCAACAGTATATAATATAATAAAGTATGAATTCAGTAAATAGTCATAAGTGAGAAAGAAAGAAAGACAACTTACCGGAGAAATACAATTTAAAAACAAAACTTAAAAAACTTTCATTTATATCCCTTCTAAACTCTTCTCATTTCATTCTCTAAGTTTCTCTTTCTCTCTCTCTCTCTCTCTCTGACTCTCTCTCTCGCATCCACTCATTTCTATCGAGTCATTTATTGTGTCATGTATGCCAATGACACAGCCTTCATGACAGTTGTGACAATCAGTTCTTCCCTGAGAGGGACTCCTGCACTCGTAATGCTAGTTTTGTTTGGACGTCATCTGCAAAAATTAGTGGGGGCGCTGGGGCGCCACTTGATTGTCAAGGTCATAAATGATCGGTGGTATTATCAACTTGTAAATGATCTTGGGGGGTTTTCGCACCACAGATTTCATGATCAACAATTCCGACCAAAAAAAAAACTTCGAGTATCCCCCCATCCCCGCGTTCCCTCGTTGTCTTCCTTCTCCCTTCAGGGGTGTCACAGTACTTCCTGTTTGACTCTATCAGGGCTCCGTGACACCCTCGCTCCCTCCCCGGCCTGAAAACAATCTCTCCCTAGAAGTGTGCATCCATTATTCCGAGCGAGGCTCGACAGTCCCCCCTTGCCACGCGCATGTTTACATCATCAGCGCATATCGGGCGTCACGTGATGCGCCGCGTCACATCCGGCTCGACCCTGAGAGATGTGACAGGAATAATTTTGCCTCACCACCCGCCTTTGTTCCCCCCCCCCCCCCACCACGATACGCCTTTGTGTCTCGGTGTGGACTTTCTTTAGTGGATGTTTTTATGTCTAAAATATTTGCGTGTCAAGACCCTTGCCTCCAGACACTGAAACGAAAGCTCTGACCTTTATACTGCTTCATAAACTAATACTGGATATTGATTTTAGGATAGACCAATGTGAAAATATCGCAACATTAAACACGAGGCTGTGTGACTACATGGATACACTCGCTGATGCTAACCGGTATTACATGAGATCAAAACTCTCGTAATTTAAAAGTTACAATGTTCCTTAACCGACATTTTCAGACGCTAACGTAAAGCTATTAGTTTCTGAAATAAAACTTTTCTATCTACTGTGTTTTTATCATAATGCTCATATCAACTCATTGAGGACTCACGCTCTCTGTCTGTCTGTCTGGTAAAAAGTGTGTACACGTTATTTCTCCCACACCCATTCTCAGATCAAGTTGAAACTTTGCACAATTATTCATTAGCATAGACAAGACACGAATCAATAAAATGAATTAACCAATTAGTCTATTAATTTCTGGTTATTAATTATTTTGTTTTATACCAACATGGGAAATCAATCCTTCAGTATTAACATATACTGGCTAAATATGTAGGGTTTAGTCCTCTTAGATAATTGACCATGTAAGTTTACCCACACTCATACTCGGATCAAGTTGTAGCTTTTAACAATTATTAGTAACATAGTAATGGCTGTGTGGCAGGCTGGGGGGGGGGGGGGATAGTGTTTACAACATAGCAATGCTTATAACAATAGCAGAGCTACTAGCGATATTGGTGCTAATAGCGATATTATTTTTGCTGTGATAGCAACGATATTAGCAATTGCAGTGGTCACAGCGATAACATAGATCATAGCCAAGAAGAGTGAATTTAAATGTTTTAATCAATATTTAGTAGAATCCTGCAATTCTTATGACCAGCAAGAACTAATAAATAAGGCTCTAGTCTATTCTGGATCAGTTCCCCAATTCTGTTGGCATATTGTCTTAAGTCAGAATACAAATCAAAAGACTTAGATCACTGTAACCAAAATTAATATCAACAAAATACACATAACCATATCGTCAACCATAGCTATACAGTTAAGATCTGTAGCTGTATAGTGCGAAATCGTTACCAAACGTTATGTGTAATCCTTCTTTATACACATATAAATTGGCAGAAGCTATTTATCTTCTATTTCTTCCCCACACCCTCAGCCGCCATCTAGACACCCCTCCCCACACCCTTTTCACCAAATACAATATAGAAGACTAAAAATATGAAAAATACAATAAATAGGATGCTAATAAGCTTGCGGCTGCAGACACCAAAGAACTTCCGGTACATCCGGGTAATCCTGTTATTTCTTGAATTTGTGGCCGTGTAAATTATCTCCCCATTTATACCCATGTTTCTCAGTAAACTTGGGGACGCACTAGGGATAGACGGGAGACACTCGGGATATGTGATGAAAAGAAAAGTTATTTCATAAACTTATTAGGTGTTTACGGGGTGTGATAATTGGCTTGCGTGAGTGATCGCGGTGCAGTCTTCTGGAGACCATCTCCTCACCTCAGGGACTCGCGGTCGCTGGTTAATTGGCTGGTAAATACAGAACGATAAAACAAGAGCAAGACTTGTGTTTATGTAATTTACTGATGATGCTGTCATTCGTATAGCTTGTAGATATCCCAGCACGATAAGTATCCAAAGAAAAGAAAAAAAAAACGCCATTGCTAATAGAGCTATTAGAATTTGTTTGTTTCTTATGCATGATAAAACACCGCAAGACATAAATAGGACATAAAATAAAGTTATTTTATATATTTGGCATTCCAATGTCTGAAAAACAATCCAATCAACGTAAGAATGAAAGTTTATTCGCAGTTTACGACATTAAAAAAAAAAACTGAATTACGGTAAAAATTAAAACTAACAGATCAGTATATTAAAGTACAAAGTTTGTATATATATATATATGCAACAGTAAACAGTAAACACAACAGTACATCTAAGACAAGATCTTCAATAAACAAGGTGGCTGTTTATTTACAATTACATGAAAAGCCAATACAACACAATTGGCCACATCAAATTCAAATGCCTTCTTGTACAATAGAACTGCCTACTAAACACTACAAGTCTTTCTACTTTCTCTGTCTACTTCTAGACTGGTACAGCTACAATTTCAAGGACTCACTTTGTAGCACACAGTCCTTACTGCTTGATGTCCTGGACTCTACTGTCTATTGTTACACACTGTCGCTAGTCCGTGAAGGCTCTCGATCACATGACCACAACATGGGTCATATTTGCGTGAACTAGCAGTAATGTCCCTTGTTCACCAGACCTTGACCTGTGTGATTGGCCTGAATCATGTGTGTCAGTAGGCCGCACACACATTAACCCTTTCAGTCCGCCACTAGGGTTATAACAACATATATATATATATATAGTGTGTCCATCGTGGTTCGATGATGACCACTTTTGTCATCCATTGGGCTGAAGGCTTTGCTCTGGGGTTTCGTGCCACCTCACGTGGCTGGTGAGACCTATGTGAGCCCGGAATGTTTGGACACACACTGGAGCTAGTGTCATTGGCCTTTGCTTTTTTTTTTTCTGACGCTTTTCTTCTGCCAGCGCTGTTTTCTAGTCCTCTGTAATTTGTGTGCCAGTTTTCACAGAGTGACGCCCATGATGCTCTATTATGTGCTTCCGTCTCCCAGGCGGCAGGGTCAATTCTGAAGCCCTTAAAGATCCCGGAAGTAAAAAATCCAGGATTCGAACCCGGGACCCCTGGCTCAGAAGCTTAGCCACTCAGCCACGGCAAGTCCTAAAGAGGTGCTAACGGGAGCACTGAAAAGATGAAATCGTGCGGCATTTTTTCTTCACTGGAAAAGAGGAAAGCAGCATGCAGTAGATGGACTCTAAATGAAACTGGCAGAGAGCTGTCTCGAAGGTCGTGGAGACACACATTTGAGACCAAATGTAGAGATTTCGCTGAAGACATGCGCAAACAACTAAAGAAATTTTAATTAGACAACTTGGCGGACAACGGCATTCTCAGCATTAACTTTGGCAAAATATGTAGGTCACAATTGGATTTTCGTTTTCCAAAGAAATACAGCACTCATCCTTAATCTTCCGAATCGAAGACACAATCACACACAATCCAACATACTCTCTCTCTCTTTCTCTCTCTCCCTCTATCTTTCTATCCATCTCTTTATCTTTCCCCTCTCTTTCAGTGCTCGCCTTCATAAAACTAAATACTAAGCGTATAGTCTATGCCTCTTACTCTCCTCTTTCGCTTCAATTTTTATTGGCCCCTGAGACGCTATTAGTTTTGTGTGGTCTGTCCGTCCGTCAGTGGGTATGTCCGTCCCGTTTAGGTCTCGTAAACTAGAAAAGATATTGAAAATACGACACATGATATTTTAGACTTTTCAAAGTTCTGATGTAACGGCTATTTTTTTCTTTTCTGAAAGCGAAAAATTTAAAATCAACTATGCAAGCATTTTTTTCATAAAAATACACCATTTTTACAACTATTCACTATTAATAGTAATAATAATAGTAAGGGAGACAACTATTTGCCATATTTTCAACACATTTATGCAAGCGGTTTTAGATTTTTTGTCAATAATGTTTTTTTCATACAAATGTATTGCTATGTTAAGTAAATGTTTACTCTTTTTTTAAAGAGAAAAAATCTATTTAATATGCATATAAGTGTAACATAATTTAAAATAACAATTAATAAGTAGCTTCTCATACTATCTCTTGTACTGCAGCGGGTAATGTAGACATTTGCATTAGACACCTCACTGAAGCAATATTCCATTGTGAGGCTTTAATTAAGAGATTGACACTTTACAAAACAATTGCATCAATTAGATAATTATTATATGACATCATTTAGGCCAGCCTCACATCTAACTTCAAATTCACTTGACCTATTCCTTGGTCTGCTCGACACGTTGGGGCACCACACAAGATCTGTCAACCTTCTTTCTCAATTCTTCTCTGGGTTTTTGTTGTTGTTGTTGTTGTTTTGCCTTTGATATAATCTCATTTGGATATTTTTTCTGAAAATATTTGAAATTTGCCTTTTGCCTGGGTGGGCCACTTCGGGGGCTGATTTTGAGTTTGTGTTCCACACAAACTTTCTTTGTAACCTTGTTCCTTCTTACATGTCTTTTCTCTCGTGTCTTATTTACGGTATTCAATGTCTTTCAAAATGATACCTTATTTTGTTATGTTTTCCATTTCTTTAAAGCCTTTTAAGGCTATGCTCGTCTGTACATGTTTCTTATCTCCCTTTCTCGTCTGCTTCTATTTCTTATTGATCCGTTTGTCACCTGCATACAATTTAAATAACTAAGAATAATAGCGGAAATGATAAAAGATCAAATATGAAGTCACGTGACTACAAACAGCTTTTTCATAACGAGAGGTGGGGTGGAGGGAGCTATCTGCTCCACGTCTGCCGACATTATCTCCGAGAGTTGTTTTTCCTTGATCCGTGCATGGCGCTGGGGGGCACATCTTTATGCCTCTCTGTCGGGTCGCTCGGATTGAACGTATGCCTCGCGAGAATGTCCATTTCATATGCATTGAAATGCCCTCCGAAATATGGCCGGAGTGACCATCAAAATGATGTCCGTCATGCGGAGATTCCCGTTTCCTGGTGTCCATTGCGGGTCATCAAATCAAGCCAAACCGGCAGACGATTTTGACGTGAAATATTCATAAAATATCCCGGGGAAGTTTTTCCTCTCCCACCCCCCGCCCCCCTTTTTCAGTCTTCTCTCCCAGTAGACGGTCCGATAAGGCCAGTCCACCCGGTCATCTTGTAATCCCCCGTTGAGCCACTTGTTTTTAATGGTCACTGCCGCCGTTGGGCTTAGATGAGCTTCTTCTTACTTTAGTGACCTCGCGTTGACCCGGGCTCTATTCGTACTAATTACCAATAAAAAAGCTTACATTCGTCACTTAAGCTACGCTCGCTCTCAGTGGCGCCGCCTCGGCAGGGTATCGCAATTTCACTAAGGGCTCTTTTTCAAATCGAGGTTAATGTTAAAATCAAAAAAGGTTTATATAGAATATGAGACCATGGCAATTTATAGGCAAAACAAAATGATCTATAATTAACGCATGAATATCTTTTACGTTTTTTTATTTTTTTTTTGCAATACTTTATTAGTTTCCCCTTTCAGACCTTGCAATCTATGGGACAGATGATGTAAAGATACCGATATTAAAAAATCCCAGTCTTCACTAGGATTCGAACCCGGGACCCCCCGGTTCGGAAGCCAAGCGCTTTAACGCTAAGCCACCGCGCCTACAAATGTCTTTTTATTAAAAGGACTCTTTCCACTGAGCTTTACCACTATCAAGTTATGTTATTAAATAATCCATCTGTTGATTTCTATATAAGACGGTGCTCCGCAAAATGAACATGTATTCAACTTTATAGGCTACTAATTATAATTTACCGTTTGGGGAGATATAAGTAATTTCGGCTGTAGCCGTGTGGTTTTTTTTTTTTAAAGACATACCGGTAAGCCAAATTTAATTTTTAGATGATTAAGTAATTTGAAGAAAATGTAACGGTCACAGGTCAATTTTTCCAAAAAAAAAAAAAAAAAAGGTATTCAGCTCTGTCAAATTTCTTGGACAATAGTGAGTGACACTTTCACAATGTCCGTTCAACATATAGCTGTTATTAGTATGTATAAAGTGAAGGCTAAGAGGTAACGCGGTATTATTATGTTAAATTTGATTATGCTTATGTTGTAGTTTACATTTCTACCCCTAGATCTACCATTGTCTGCTAGGTACCGTAAGTCGCTTTGAAATTTCTGAAACAGTTTAAATCAAACCTCGGTTTAAAGTCTGTCTATGACCCCCCAGCGGACGGGTCAAAGCTTTCAAATAGCAGTTTATGTCCTCGACTGTGATGCCAAGCGCGAAACGAATGCCATCCTGTCAATAATCCAACAAGTCAAAAAGATAAATAATGCAACGCTCCATTTCCGACATCCAGGAAGTGACGCAATGCCTGAAAGTGAAATGTATAAACAAAAACATTAGACAATGAAAGAGATTCTAACATTGGACAGGACGATCTAAATATAGAGGAAGTATAGTACATAAAGTATAAGAAATAGTACATAAAGTATAAGTAATAGTACATAAAGTATAAGAAATAGTACATAAAGTATAAGAAATAGTACATAATGTATAAGAAATAGTACACAAAGTATAAGAAATAGTACATAATGTATAAGAAATAGTATATAATGTATAAGAAATAGTACATAAAGTATAAGAAATAGTACATAAAGTATAAGAAATAGTACATAAAGTATAAGAAATAGTACATAAAGTATAATTCTTAAGTCACCAGATTAAAGTCTTTCTAAGACAACCCTGTAGGGTACGATTTAACTATTTCTTAACATAAGTGAAAGAACTTAAGGAAGTGTTACAGGTTTATAATAAGGGTAAGGTGAATCCAAAGGATCTAGTCCGATGGCGTGATGTAGTAAAAGAGTTATATATGGTGCCCTAGCAACTTTTAATTTATCCTCGGAGAAATGTATTACAATATTTTAGAAAACCTGGGCTCAAAAATAAGGAAATCGTAGCACACAGAAGAAAAAAAACCAATCGAGTTAAATAATACTTAATGCGGGTCCAGGAGATCTTCAGCTACGTTCTGGGGGGACTTCAAATTCCTTTAGGAACATCTCCAGCATTTACAGCAGTCAGATTTGAACATAATTCCTCCTGTGTATGGTTCGTAGATTTTCTTTAAGGCTAGTCGAATTCAAGGTATATCAACGTAAGATAAGGGAAGGTTCCCCTTTCAGGTTGTGCTGTCTATAAGACAGATGATGTTAAGGTCATCTGTTTCTTTGTCCAACGGTGAACGAGCAGGATGTCATGTGGCCAGCAAAACGACCAACAGCCTTTATTTTACCCTAACCAAAGTCAGGTACCCATTAGAGTTGTGTGGACTCAAGGGTGCGCTAACGATTCCGAAGTTCAAAATCCCCCCGTCTTCACCGAGATTGGAACCTAGGATCCAAAGTTCGGAAGCCAAGCGCTTAACCACTCAGCATGTGCCAGCCCTCTACCAAAATTAATTGCACTATTATTTTTAAAGATAATAAAAGGGAGTTTGTGTCACACTCAAACTCGTGGGTAACCCATGCGAGTCAGACGTGCTCGCACATTAAGTTACACAAAAAGCACCGCAACTTATCATGTACGTGTTGATAAGTGTTGCGCAATAGCAACAGTCTATGAGATCTTGTTTTAAAAACCTCATATGCATGTGCCAACCAAGTGCATACTTACTTAAGAGAACAAAAGCGACCCCCTTTCTGGAATGACCAGGTGTACATGAAGCATACCACGTACACACTGCTTTAAAACTGGTATATTTGCATAGATTGCTATTCTGTTTGAAGGTTAACTCTTTCTCTCCTAACTGACGATACCAACGTTAATTCCACCAGAATGTGGTAAAGAATTACGGAGAGAAAGAGTTAAAATGTTTCACTTGAGAAGGACAAAAGTGCGATTGCACCTAATTTGAGAAGGATACACTAGATTCAGGCGATGGTGACACTGCTCGCTCTAGTTCTTCCTATCTAACCACGACAGACGGACAAGCAGACAGCATGAAACCTGTTAATTCATGCGGCTATCAAAACATTTTTCCCTCATAATTTAGATTATTAAATATTGAGATGGACGAAGCCATGTATACCTTAAAGAAAAAAACATTTTTACAAGAACACACAACCCCCCACCCCACCGCCACAAAAAAACAGAAAAAAAAATGGCTTCATGCATTTAAGAGAAATATACAGCTGTGTTTTGTTTTTGTTTTTTATCTATGATTTTTATTTTTGCATTTAACAAGTTATCTAGATATTTCTTTTTTTAATCTGATCCAGAAAAAGAAGGCATCTGTCTGGGAGTTTTGTCTCTCTTCTTGAAGTTTATTTGTAGATCTGAGAACTTCACGTTGGAGGCTTATCTTCACTTCTGTGAGTCTCTCAGAGGGGAGCGTAGGGACGGGTCCAGGGTCCACCTTGGCGGCTCAATCAATGCTTCCCTTGTTCATCGGTTGGAGATTTCCCACAGAATCGTTAAAAGTGTGAGCGCGATTCTCCGGCTCAGGTTTTGGTGTTTACGAGAATATCGTCAAGTAGACCTGCAGGTTTGTGCGTGGGTGTGTGGGTGCGTTAAGACTGTGTTTGCTTTATGTTTGAATGTTTTTATGTTTGTATATGCTTGTGTAAGTTCTTATTTGAATGTGTTATTCTTGTGCATGCCACTGAGAGACTTAAATTATGCTAAGACGTTGGTTTTCCTGTCTGATTCAAGCAACCCATTTCTTTCTCAAATGGAAGAAAGAGTACTGGTACGAATTTGTCCTAGCATATGGAATAAGAGATGTACGATTATCTGTTTATTTCTAAGTATTTTGTATTAGAATGTTATATAGTTCAGTGTTATTACGTATTAATACTTTTTTAAATTTTTGTCTTCTGTCCTGAAGAGTCGCAGTTGTGTGCTTTTTTTTTCTCTTTGTTTGAGCACTATTGTCGTTCAATGGATGAACATGTGTTTTTGCGTTCATGTATGTGTGTTTATTATGAGTGTGTGTGTTTCTGGTGTTTGTGTACTCTGTCCGCGTGAGTGTTTATGTGTTGGACTGGATTTGTGTATATGTTTGCACGTGTAGGCCTATCTACATTTGTGTGTAATGTATTAGTGCAATAATTTGGGTGTGTGTTTATGCATTAGATCATGTCAGAAGCAGATTATGTTGCGGGGGGGGGGGGAGAGAGAGAAAGGACCCCAAGCTTTAGGTACTGGACTGCCCCACGCTTTACGTACTGGATTGCCCCACGCTTTACGTACTGGATTGCCCCACGCTTTAGGTACTGGACTGCCCCACGCTTTAGGTACTGGACTGCCCCACGCTTTAGGTACCGGACTGCCTTGAGCTTTAGGTACCGGACTGCCCCACGCTTTAGGTACCGGACTGCCTTGAGCTTTAGGTACCGGACTGCCCCACGCTTTAGGTACCGGACTGCCTTGAGCTTTAGGTACCGGACTGCAAATATAGATTTCTTTGAGCATTTCTTATGTGTTTAGAAATCTTTTAAGACTCTCTATTATCTCATTTTCCTTGTGTGTAGGTTGTTTTTTTTTGACCTGCACATCTGAAACGATTGATGTGAAATCACACTGGGTCTGTTAGACACTTCGTCTGGCGACGCACCATAGTTGACGGACTTTGAACGCGACACCTAGTGACGTCATGGATTGTTGGGGTTTAGCTTGTGTATGATAGTATTATTGAGTTGGTGTTAGGAATTCAAGGCGATAAAATATTATTACGGATTGAGACTCGACTGTCACTCGACTGAGGCATTTATGTATTAAAAGTCATTCCTGTTATTCAAGAGTCTTGGACCTAGTTCTTTCGTCTTGTTATTGTGTTAGGATTTGTTCTCAATAGTTCTTAAACGCATCGAACACATTCGCACCAAGAAACCCAAACATCTGAATAATCTGTTGAAGCCAGACAGCCATTTAATACTTCAAGACGAAGCCTGTCACACGTTGCTATTGAGGCTACACTACCAAAAATTAAAGAAAAAAAAAAAAACCCACTTAACTCTTTCTCTCCTAACTGACGATACCAACGTTGATTCCACCAGAATGTGGTAAATAATTACGGAGAGGAAGAGTTAATACTGATATGAAGTGCTACTTCAATAATTTATAATTTTACTACGGCTAATCAAAGTTATTTACCTTAGTTCCCCCCATGACATACCTGTGAGATGTTTCATTAATAATGACCTAAATAAACAAATATTTCGCGTAGATTTACATGTATTTTAAAATTGAAAGGATAACCCAGTGATATAAAGTCGATACGATGCCTCAGTGATGTACCCTTGATACGATTCCCTGAAAATTGTAAGAAAGATACAATACCTCAATGCAGAGGCGTTATTAAGCTGGGAGGAGGGAGGGGAACATTTTTAAATCCCCCGATGAGTTTTTTTAACATCAAAAAATTAAATATTAAGCAAAATGCAGGGAGCCCAATAGAGGTCAAGTCCACGGGCCCCCAAATGATGGCTAATTCCTATCTACTCCACTGCCTCAGTGTCGAAGTCAGAAAAGTTCACATCCTGTTGCTTCGATCATCTATGTTCTTCAGAATTTCAAGACTTGAATTCAACAAACACTTACTGCTGCGTGGTTTAAGGTCAAAGTGCAAAGTTCACTCCCATAAACAATGTTCTATTTTTAGAGTCGTGGTAATATTTTTGTTTTCAAGTCTCAAATTATTTTCATCTTTTTACTTTATTTTTACTTTGTTTAAAAGTTACAAATAAAAAAAATAATAATATGGAAGCCATAATTGGTATAATATTCTCTAATGTTTCCGATTTTAATGTCCTCCTCTTTCCCGCCATTATTTTGCATCATTTCCGTTCAGCATTCCTTACAAGGGTAGATAAAAAGTTAAAGGGGGAGAATAAAATCTTTCCTTAACACAAAGTTTGTTTTTTTCTTCAATCAAGAACATAAATAATGAGAGATAATTTTTTCAAAACAGGAAACTGTAAAAGTTTATCTAATTTAAAATAATTAACTGCTAAACTAAAAAATAGAAAGACTCTATCAAGCTGGTTGAGATTGTTATGTGTAAGGAAGAAATGTCTTCGACCAAGATTTTCGTAAAACACCGATGTTAGAGAACAGACACCCATATTGAGACATTTGCTAGAAGACATACGTATCAGGGAAAAAACAATTTCAGGACATCAAACTAACAGTATATATGTTAGGGCAGTGTCGATATCTGGTATTGTGGTACTCTCTGATACTAGTGAAATAGGCTCCTATCGGACAGTGTCCCCTGCGAAAACAAATGAGCCTTGTGGGTCCGCTGCTTACTGTTGCCGTATGACAGAAAAGCCCATAAACGATTTTTCATTCTCTTATTAAATGGACCCACAGAACGCTGTGAATGGTATTCTAATGCTATTAAAAAAAAAATCTTTTGCAGACCTTACAGTAAAAAAAAACTGTAACTAGCTTAACACATTTCCCGTACTCTTGTTCAAGCCTACACCGTAGACCGTGTTTCTTGTCAGGTTCGGTCTCACCAAGCGATTTACGAGCATTGATTTAATCTTTAATCTTATATTTCTTATAGGCTTGTAGAACAGGCTCGCTACCATCCGTTACAGAAGGCCTGAACCTGACCTGCAACGTCACAACCTGTGGGCAGTTTAGACCAATATAGCTCGTCCATCGTAGTTCGATGATGACCAATTTTGTCATCCAGGGAGCTAAGGGCTTTGCACTGGGGTCTTATGCCTCCTCATGTGGCTGGCGAGCCCGGAATGTTCAGCTGCACACCGGGCAGGTTATTCCAGCTGGAGCTAGTGTCGTGGGCATTGCTTTTCTTCTTTGGCGTTTTTCTTCTGCCAGCGTTGTTCTCTTTTCCTCAGCAACCTGTGCGCTAGTTTTCACAGCGCGACGCCATGATGCATGTAAAAAACAGCCTGAGAAAGATATGAGAAGAAGAGGCAGACAGAAAAAGCGATGGGAGGACAACATTAAAGAATGGACAGGCCTGCCATTGAGAGAGGTTCTAAACAAGGAAAAAAAAAAAGAGAGGAATGGAGAAAGACGGTCGAGAAATCTTGCCTGGTGCCCCAACGGTCCAACAGACTAAGGGATAGGTAAAAAAAAAAGGTAAAAAAAAAATATATATATATATTCATAGATAGATAGATAGATAGAAAGACAGATATACGGTCAGACAGACAGACAGACAGATAGATATATAGATAGTTAGTTAGATAGATAGATAGATAGATAGATAGATAGATAGATAGACAGATAGATAGACGGACGGACGGACCGACAGACAGATAGATAGATAGATAGATAGATAGATAGATAGATAGATAGATAGATAGATAGATAGATAGATAGATAGATAGATAGATAGATAGAATCCTATTACCTCTATCCCAACTAAACCCCACACACGCATGCACAAAACTTCCCTAGACAAACGACTCCGCCAAGACGAGGCGGTATCGAATCTAATAAATATGTCCATGTAGAAGAATAAGCGGCTTACCTAATGATAACTCCCCGTGAATTCGTAATCGAAGAGACTCTCGCGACGGCGAGACTGATTAATGGCATCGCCCGGGCGAGTTCAATACACCGTAAGTAAGCTTTGAGTAAATCGTGTCAATTGATGGAATTACTGGCATATATTTTACAAAGTTATCTTCCCTTTAATATGTTTTTTGTTTTGTTTTTGTTTTTTTTCCCGCCAAGATGGCAGGGGCGTCACCGGTTCAAAAAATGTTTTTAAAAAATTACGTTGTTTAGATTGCTACATGTATCGTCTTTACAATTCCTCGTATCAGCTTGCTAATTCTTAATTGGTGCAGAAAAGAAAAAGGAAAGAAAAAAAAAACCTGGACACCGATCTCGAAAACGGCTCTAACAAATTTTCCTATAACTTTGACAGTTTATGTAGGCCCTATATCTCTATACCAAAAAAGGACCAGTTAATTGGCCACTCGTGGAAAACCATGGTTTGACCATTACAGTAAAGTTCCCCTTTTAGACCTAGTGATCTGTGGGGCAGATGATGTAAAGGCCATCGGTCTCTACGACCCACGGTTAACGAGGGTTTCAGGTGGCTAACACAACAACCAACCGCCTTTATTTTTTCCCCCCGGAAGCCAAGCGCTTTACCACTAAGCCACCGCGCCTCGTTTTGGACCGTTTTTCTGTTCCAAATATTATCTTCTAAAATAAAATTGTGTTTGAATCCTGGAGGTCTAGGCAATCCATATCTTGAATACACATACATCAGCTGGTAATCCCGCATGTATTGCCTCAAGAGTTAAATAAGTAAATAGACCCTCAAGAATATATTCATCATCATCACTCCTTTGAGTTCCTCATGGAACATAGGGCCTCGACAAAAACACGCCACTCTCCACGGTCTCTTGCTAGCTTTTTGATGGTTTCCCAGCTCTTTCCGGTCTTCTCTGCTTCTTCAAGTACACTACTTCGCCATGTTCTTTTGGTCTTCCTCTGCGTCTTGTTCCCTGGGGTTTCCACTCTAAGGCCTTTCTAGCTCTGTTGCTGGTATCTTTTCTAAGGGTGTGACCGATCCATCTCCACTTCCTCTCTAAGATCTGCACTTCTATATTTTTCTGTCCACTCATCTCCCACAGTTTGGTGTTTTCTACTTTGTCCTACCAGTGTATTTTTAGGATATTTCTCAGGCATCTGTTGATGAAGGTCTGTATTTTTTTTATTTTTTTTGTGGCTTCAGTTGTTCTCCGTGTTTCAGAACCATACAGTAGGACAGCCTTGACATTAGAGTTAAAGATTCTTGGAATATATTACTCGGTTTATAATTTGTCTATGGTAGGAGTTGTCTTTAAAAAAAAATACAATTGTTTATGTTTCTTGTTTTTTAGTCTGGTAGCAATTTCAAACTTTTATTTTATACAACATTGATTTTGTGTGCGCTCTGCGTGATTCTGGCGTTCCTTTAGAATTGGAGATTATTACATCCTTACCCTGGAGGCGCGGTGGCTGAGCGGTAAAGCGCTTGGCTTCCGAACCGGAGACCGGGGTTAGAATCCTGGTGAGGACTGTGATTTTTAACTTCGGGATCTTTGGGCACCTCTGAGTTCACCCAGCTCTAATGGGTACCTGACATTAGTTGGGGAAAAAAAGTAAAGGCGGTTGGTCGTTGTGCTGGCCGTATGACACCCTCGTTAACCGTATGGTCCACAGAAACAGATGACCTTTACATCATCTGCCCTATAGGCCACAAGGTCTGAAAGGGGAAATTTACTTTTTTACTTCCTTTACATCCTAACCCTGATCTCTGGCAAACAAAGGTGGATGGCAGGGTCAGGGTTCGAATCTGGGATTATTGACACGCCAGTCAAGAGCACATGGTACTCGACTAGACTAACGGGACCGGCAATCACATCCGTGTAGACTGTTTCATCTTCTTCCATCTCAGACACTCAGTTACCTCAACCACCCAGCATAACCTGAGAGGAGCAGCACGCTCCTTGACCAAGGCACAGACAAGAGCTGCAACTCAGCAGCAATAAAAGCACACACAAAAATGGACATTTTAGTACATCGTTGATAGAGAGACAGTCGCCGCCACTGCATGCTAGAAAATGTTTCGAGGTAGGAGCTTAGATCTGGTTAGCGTTTGGCTTCCCAAAGAAAGAGAATTGGATGTCAAATCAATTTGTTGAAATATAAAATTGTTTTGTTTTTTTTTAAGTTTTCTCTTTGTTTATTTGTTTGTTGTTGTTTGTTTACGATATTGAAAATTCCGATGTTTCATGTTTTTCTTGCTTTCTATTCCATCATCACTCTTCTTTCTTTTTCATTTTCCTTTCTCTCTCTCTGTTTCTCTCTCTGTCTTTCTCTCTCTCTGTCTCTGTCTTCGTTTGTCTCTCTCTCTCCTTGATATCTGTGTCTCTCTCTCTATGAGTCTCTTTTTTTTCTGCCTCTCTCTGTCTCTCTCTCTGTCTTTCTCTCTATCTCTCTCTTTGTCTCTGTCTCTCTGTCTTTCTCTTTGTCTATGTCTTTCTCTGTCTCTCCCTGTCTCTGTCTCCTCTCTCTCTCTCTCTCTGTTTCTATTTCTCTGTCTCTCTTTCTCTCTCTCCCTCAGTCTCTCTCAATCTCTGTCTCTTTCTATGTCTCTCTCTTTGTCTCTCTCTGTCTCTTCCTCTCTCACTCTCTGTTCATTCATTTTTTTCTCTCTCTCTGCTGTTTCTCATTCTCGCTTTTCTCTCTCTTTTTCTCTACCTCAATCTTTCCATTTTCCAATCCTCTTTCTCTCTCTCTCTCTAAATGTTTACTCTCTCTGTCTTTCTCAATATGTTTCCTGTCTCTGTTTCTCTTATCTTTTACTTTCACTCTTTCTCTCTCTCTCTTAATCTTCTCGTTATCTGTCTGTTTTTTCTCTTTTCCTCTTTCTCTTTTCCATCATTTTCTTTCATATCTCTCCGTGTTTCTCTTTCTTTCTACTCTCTCCATTCCTCAAACGAATGACAAACAACTAAATCACAAACTACACTATCTAACTTATCCACTAATCTCATCAGTCAAGTATTCTTTTTACGAGTAGAAATAAAATAATCCTCCCAGATGACGTCATTGCTACTTGTGCACTCGACGTCCAAATACAGACCCAGATTCATGTTGACTTATAGCGATCCGTGTCTGTCTGTTCCACAGGACATTCAATAGATGCATCTGTGTCAAGAATACATCAATAACGAAACAGCTATTTCCCCCCATGGTCATCAAAACCTGAACGTCATGGGGAGCCCCAGAACCGCTGACGTAGTACGCATCTTTCATTGCTGCAGAAAAACGTGACCGGGTTTTTAATTATTTTTTTTTTCATATAAAAATTATTATACTAGAAGTACAACCCGTAGAAGTGAGGGGTAGATAATTAATATCCCCACTAAATAAACGATTTGTTGTCTTTTATTGTCTATACATTTTTACCAAATCTAATAGGGTGTAAAACGGCACGCATAATTAATATCTCATTTCTAAAGCTTTTTAAAGGTTCGCTCTCTCTAGCAAGAACTAATGAAGCCCATATTACTATTAACACTAATAAGCGCCCTGCTCGTATTTGGTCTGTGGACATTAAATTGATTGACCATCTGACCTTTTTTTTTTTCATACATGATACGGGATAAAAGATTGGCCTGTATGTGAATGGGCCACATTTTGGCCACAATAAATGTCATTTTAATGAGAATTAATGGCCGCTATGAGCGAGCTGTTAGATGACAGCTGCACTAGCCCACAGGAGAACAGCTGTCGCAACAGCAAATAGTATGAAAAACTAACCTCTTAGATTTTTTTTTTTTTTCCCTCAGTATTTTTGTAGTTACATCAATATCTTATAGTATACTTATACACAACACAAAGGACAACAAAACAAAGCGACGAGGACTTCGGAGGGCGAGGTCGTCGTAATTAAATGTTCCACAATCTGGGCTTCACCGGAGCCAAAAGTTTTGATTTATATTGTGGAGCGGATACTGTGATGTCCATCTGCCAATTTTTCCCCCGAAAAAATTTGGTTACATTAACATTGTTATACTCAACACTGAGGACAACGAACAGTGCGGTAAAGACTTCCGAGGTCACTGTCGTTCTGACTGAGTGGATGGCTGCCTGGTCGTGCAGTTTGCGCGCTGGATTGTCTTTCAGATTTATCGATGGTCCCGGGTTCAAACCCTGCCCGCTCCTATCCCCCGTCGTCCTGCGGGAGGTTTGGACTAGGGAGTAATTATCTTCAACTCTGAAGGAACATCCGAAACATGTAAAACATTTTACAAACAGAGTGCGATTAATCTATACTTCACTGTGGCAAGGATAAGGGTTACTTAGGGACAAGTCTCAGCAGTTCGCTGCCTATTGTTTTTTTCCTCTGCATTTACTCTGTTTATTGTAATATATCCGCCTTAGCTAGTCAGTTTAAATAATCACCGCAAACTTTTAAATTTCATAAACTAAATGTATGTCATTATTTTTTTTTTTTTTTTTTTTTTTTTTAAATTGTTATTTTATGTCACAATAATCATTTTCAAAACAATTAATAACAATAAAATGTTACAGATGTGACAGTTTTTCTAGCTTAATGCTTCCAACACTTTCTTTCAGAAATAGTTCACACATAAAATAATCTCAGGGTGACTAATAGTGTTCATAATGAATAGAAACTTTTAATTTTTACAAAAAGAAAAAAAAGGAAATGTACAATTAATTCAACACCACAGCCATTGACCAATAATAATAATAATAATCCTATCAGCAACAAGCTTTAAATCCATCATTTTATATTTATGTAGAAAAAAAAATCAACATTGCTTAAAAAAAAAACATTTTATTAAATTAAAACAATGCAACAAAATAAATGTCACAGTACATGTTATTTTGTCATAAAAGTAGTGTTTGATACTTTAAATGCAAATATTTAAGGGGGGAAAAAAGGCATTATAAAATTAACAAAGAAATTTATTGTATAATTAAAATCAATATGAAATCTGTTTGACTTGAGGAGAGCTCATCCAACTATTTGATATCTAAAATGTACACCAATCTCAGCTTTTGGCTTGATCAGAACCTTTGTGTGTGACCACTCCTCTCTGAATTAAGTCTGGTATCTCCACAGCCAGCCAGGGTTCAAGCCCCAATGCCATAGCATTAGCAATGCCAAACCTTGGAACATCACCCCAAGTCCTCCACCATAAGGTTATACCTGCCCAGGAAGGATGGGGGTCGTGGATTGCAGAACATCTTCAAATTGTGTAAGATGCAAGTTTTAAAAATACGATCAAAACTGCTCGCCTCCAGCAATAAATTAGTTTCCTTCCTACGGAAATACGACTCCGATGCAACCCCTCTGAACCTACACAATGCTGATGTCAATATCGGTTTGGACGACGTAGGGCATGAGATTCGCCAATGGGAAGAAAAAACTCCACGGAAAATTTCCGGCTTCATTACATGGGGACAACATCGACAAGGCTGCTTCCTTAACATGGCTCAAAGCAGGTCATCTCTACCCTGAAACAGAAGGCTTTGTTACAGCAATACAGGACAGAGTAATCAGGACAAAAAATTACGAGAAGCATATCCTGAAACTCAATGTTGTCGACAAATGCCGAAAATGTGGAAATGTGGGCGAGTCGATTGAACACATTATGGCAGGATGTCCAGCCCTATCAGAATCAGCCTACCTAGGTCGCCATAACCAAGTTGCAAAGTTAATACACCAACACCTGGCTTTGACGTACAAATTGATCGGTAAGGACACTCCCCCTTATTATAAATACTCTCCGCAAGAGGTTCTCGAGTCTACTGAACATCTGCTGTACTGGGATAGGCCTATTCTGACCGACAAAACGGTAGATTTCAATCGCCCGGATCTGCTGTTCATCGATAAAAAAGAAAAAACCGCTACCATTATCGATATCGCCGTACCACTGTCTCATAATTTAAGAAAAACTGAGATAGAAAAACAAAGAAAATATGGGAACCTAGGCTTGGAGATTAAGCGTCTATGGAAATTGTCCAAAATAACAATATACCCCATTGTTATATCAACCGAGGGGATAATAACAACTGACCTCACAGACACCTTCAAGGCCCTTAACATTCCTAGGAACATCTTCGTTGCCTGTCAGAAGGCGGTACTGCTGCAGACCTGCCACATCACCAGAAAATTCCTCAGTGGAAACTGTTAAAGGGACTACGATGAATTTTGTTTCTCTTTAGCGAAACTCGACCCTGGCAGCGCCAGAGAATGACTACTCGTTCATTTCTAACATAATAATAATCTTTATTATCCGTAAGGAAATTTGTCTTACAATTTGTGCATTACACCAAACAAATTCAACATCAAACTCATATTTTAAAAGTTCATGAATGTACCAGCACTTCCCAAACCGTCGTGTTCCCTCTTTGTTAGATTCCAATCTGAACCAGTCATTGTCACTTTCTTTATTGTTTTGGACATACTGTATTAATGCTTGATATTCCTCTTTCAAACGGGGGATCCACAAATCACCATCGCGAGGTCCGGCTTTGGTTTTCAATGGTATTTTTGCTAACGTAGACTTAGTTGCTTCGTCTACTGTGTCCGCACTATTATACTCTAGCTGCTAGGGGGAAAAAAAAAAAAAAAAAAAAAAAAAAAAAAAAAAAAAAAAAAAATTTGAATGAAATATGAAGTTCATAAAAAAGGTTTTCATATTTTAAATAATAATAATTACAAAACAAAATTAAAATTTTATTAGTATGTATGTATGTAAATTCTTTCTGGTGCTATATAGTAATGAAACATTTCCTTCCTACTGGATGAGAATCCCAGTTGTTAAGTCTAAGAATCTAACAGTCTCTCCGTGTTACCGATAAGTTAATATTTGTACATAATAATAAAAGACGCCGTTCAACAATAATAATACGCGATATAGCTCAAAGCCGTTCACTAAAGTTTGACAGGACAAAACACTAGAGTGGCTATTACGAATAGCAGAGTGGATATACTAATGACAGAGTCACTCTGTGACAGTAATTTTGTTTACCCAAAACATTTACTGCCATATCAATGGGGATGTGGGCTGACACTCGGTCAATTAGATTTGAGCCTCGCAGTTCGGACTCCAGCGCCGTACCCAGTCCTCCGCCCTCGCCCCCCCCCCCACCGCCACTCTCTATTCCTATTTAGCCGTCTCCCAGTATTTCAAATAGAAAGCCAAAATGGTGGCATTAGCCTCGGCACTGACACTAAGAATGTCATGACATCCACGCTAACTGCCACTTTCGGAAAATGTCAGCTGTGACAAAGGCACTGACGACGTAATGGCGATACCGCCTTCATCTCCCCCCGCCCTGCAAGCTTCCGTGGGAGAATACATTTAAAAGGAATATAGTTACTTAGTTTGATGCAGCTCTTGACGGGGATGAAGAAGAATTAGAATCTGAATGTGAACTGGACCTTATTAATACCTTGGAATTGATAACCGTAACGATAACGATTACAAAGAATATATGTATAAGTTTATTTTATATATTATTATCCTTTGAAATAGGAGTGCATCTATGGTGTATAACTTTAAGAAAAGACCGTTTTTCTGATGTATGCCTTTAAGAAAGGAACTCTGATCTGCAACTTTAAGGCAGGGCCGTATATCTGATGTATGCCTTTAAAACAGGACCGCATCTCCGATTTATACCATTAATTAAGACAGGACCGTATCTCTGATTTTGTGTACATTTTAAGACAGGACCGTATCTCTAATGTATACATTTGACTCAGGACAGTATTTCTATTCTGCACCTTTAAGACAGGACCGTTTGTCTGATATCTCCCTTTAAGACAGGACCGTTTGTCTGATGTCTCCCTTTTTAAGACAGGACCGTTTGTCTGATGTCTCCCTTTCAGACAGGACCGTTTGTCTCATATCTCCCTTTAAGACAGGATCGTTTGTCTGATGTCTACCTTTAAGACAGGACCGTTTGTCTGATGTCAGCCTTTAAGACAGGACCGTTTGTCTGATGTCAGCCTTTAAGACAGGACCGTTTGTCTGATGTCTCCCTTTAAGACAGGACCGTTTGTCTGATGTATCCCTCTAAGACAGGACCGTTTGTTACCTATGATGCTGATATTGCGTGACGATTACATAAATTTTGCAGCCCTAAACGTTAATTCCGTGACACTTATACCGGAGAAAGCGAAGTACCATTCGGTCAACGTAAATAATTTGTTGTAAATCTATGTTAGAAAATTGAGCAGTTTAAATCACGAGCTTCAATCATTTTATTACAACGCAGCTATGACCTATGAACCGCTCTGTGTATGGGGAGGCGCGTGGATGAGCGGTAAAGTGGGGTCTCGGGTTTGAATCCTGGTGAAGAATGAGATTTTTAATTTTGGGGTCTTTGGGCGCCTCTGAGTACACCCAGCTCTAATGGGTACCTGACGCTAGTTGGGGAACAAGTAAAGGCGGTTGGTCGTTGTGTTGGCCACAAAACACCCTCGTTAACCGTAGGCCTATAACTGCATTGGTTTGAAGAGGTAATCAACTTTACTTTACATCATATGAATGTATGCCGGGGTCTCTTATTTAGGTGGAAGAAATTACCAAATTCGTAGCATTCATGTGTGATAATTGAATCACAACAAATTGGTTTGAAGAGGTAATCAACTTTACTTTACATCATATGAATGTATGCCGGGGTCTCTTATTTAGGTGGAAGAAATTACCAAATTCGTAGCATTCATGTGCGATAATTGAATCACAGCAAATTTCCGTAAGGATCAATAAAGCAGTCTTAGTCTTAGTCTTGGTCTTAAAAAAAACATTAAAATATTGTACACATCATATATTAAGCACTAAATGACGTTTTAATCCTGATTCATAACAATTTTCAAATTAATAAACTGAACATGAATCTTCAAACTTATAAACTGAACAAACTTATTTTTTGGTTGGACTCTGAAACAATCTCGTCTCCTCTTTACATATGTTTTGAAATCGAAAGCTCTCGAAAAGAAAAGAATTTCTAATTAACTCCCTTTAACATGTTTATTCTTCTATGTAGAAACTCGAATCTTCGAGAAGCCCATGTAGCAATAAACTTCCTGTTTACACTTCTCTTGCAACCTTAACGGGCATACCACGTGACGCGTAAAATAAATTAGCATATACAATAGTTGAAGTATAAAGTCACAAAATAAATTACTTTAAATAAAGATCTAGTGTCAAAATCAGTGGCATTTTACGTCTCTTGAGTCTATCTTTTCCCTTTGCAACTTCTTGTCTGACTAAAGACGCCAATCTTTGATACACAACTGCGGTCACAGGTTTGACATATGTGATCACCAGGCGACGTTGCATTTTAACCCTTCTTTCTGCTGGTTTGGTGCAAAAGGGTTAACTGTGTGTGATCAGCTGACATATGTGACACAGGCCAGTAATACAGTTTAGCGTGCTATATTGAAAGGCAAGGGACAGTACTGGCATGAACTTTGCAGGTGAATAGCGCCCGTGTTATGGTCATCTGATCATAGGCCTCTGCAGACCTGAGAAAGTGTGTGGGAAAGCGGAGTTCAAGACCGGAGAGCGTTTAGACCGGGACTGTTAGTCAGCCGTGAAGTCGGTCCTGGTGCAGTCTTCCAGTGAAACGTACGGGTCCAGGAAGAGACAGTAGAGTTTAGTACGTGATATACAGTCTAACCTTGTAGTAGTTGATTGTGTTGCCAATTGTGTCATATTGGCTGTTTTATTTGACCCTTATTAAAGTACCAGATTATTTGGAGCCTTATTGTCAAGTTCCTTAATGATGTGTTATTGTGTTGTGTTGTGTTTAGCAGTGTATACAGAAGGCCTGATTAGGAGAGAGAATCGTAACAATATTAACTTTATGATATAATTATTATTTCTTATTTTTAGCTTTAAGCACAGTGACCCCTGTTTGTTTTCATGTTACATCAAATAAAGTTCAACTGTTCACTTTCCAGTCCTAAACCTCATCGTATGAACTGAATGGTGAGCTGTGTTTTAGTTGTACATTTAAAACGATCTATTTATAGTAAATAAATGTGTATTATATTTTTGTAAAAACGTTTTTGTAAATGAAGTAATTGGTGGGAAGATGAAGGCGTGCTCTGAATAGTTAGTTCTGTTTCTGTTGCTCTGTATTTTAAAATCTCAACTTACCAACATAGCAGGTTCTTCGAGTTTCTTATCATTCTAACCTCTAACCTCTAACCTCATCAAGGCGGAAATTGTTTCTTTCTGTAGATTATATCAGCCACCAGATGAATGCGCACTCTTGTGGTCGACGTTGAATCTCCACTGCACCCACTGTATCCTTGTAGTTTTTTTTTACCGGAACGTTTGTTATGATATTATACATGTCTGTGATAGTTGTTAATGCATACGTATAACCATCTCATCTTCTCTCCCCTGTTTCACTGGAGGATCCAGGAGGGGGGGAGGGGCGATCGACCGAATCCCCGCCCTCCACCGCGCAGTCTTCCAAACAATTCAATGCCACACATCCCAGTGGCGTAGCTTTGGAGAATTTGAAAATTCCCCACTTGAGGAAGTCCCCCAAAGGAGTGTTCGAAATATTTTTTTACATTAAATTTTAAAAACTACTCAAAATGCAGGGGCCCCCAAAGAGGTCAAGCCCCCCCCCCCCGGGCCCCCAAGAAGATGGCAAATTCTTAGCTACGCCACTGACACATCCCTTTAAACATGGCTCTCTCACATACGTATGAAAAAGTCAACAAACTCTGCCATTAAAAATTTTTTAAGATTTAACAGAAGCTAAGAATGATCCGAAGAAAGTAGAATCTATGAATAGAAATCTATACGAGAGAAGGGGAGAGAACAACTAACAAAGCAAACACACACACATACAACCCATACTTAAAAAAAAATATCAAAAGGAAACAGTACTAATAGAAGCGGACCACTGTAGACAATAGATTCCATTAGCTAGTTGTGTGGTCATCTTCAGTTAATGTAATCTCACTAGAAACAGCTACAGCAGCACAATGTGGCACCATTGTTTCAGGGGTCCTGCTTGCTTGCTGCCTTATGCCTGACTGGATATATAAAACTCACGGATTGCTCTACCGGAGATAAATGACGTAGGCGCGGGCCATGAGGTGCGGGCGCGATAACACAGCGCCCCATTCCCCCCACCACCCTCGCACTGGACAGCCTTCCTGTGATACAGTAAACTCTCCTAAAACAGAGGAAGATTTATATTTATATATAAAAAAAGGTTTAAGAAATTGACGTTATTTTACAGGAAGAAAAATAAAGTTTTTCTTGGTATTTTTTTTTTCAGGAAAGATGTGGGATTAAGCTTTAAGAATGGACGTCAAGGGGTAGATGGGAAAGAAGCCGAGGCTGTTGAAGATCGGCAGACGATTACGTTTTAGACACCAGAAGGTTGAGCTGTCTATCGGACGGAGAAAGTTGCCCGAGGGAAAAGACTTGACAGAACAAACAAGGCAGCCTTTAAGAAGCTGATAACACAACGAGGGTATAAATAAATATGGCAGAAGAGAAGAGAATTGTAACTCTAACGAGGGGCGATTTGTGAACGGGTCTTTTGTGCATTTTATACCAGGCAGCCTAGCGTAGTTGTACTTTTGTAAAATGTTTGTAAAATGTTTACCATGTTTCGGATGTTGAAGAGTTGAAGATAGTTTACTTCCTAGTCCAAACCTCCCGCAGGACGACGGGGGATGGGAGCGGGCAGGATTTGAACCCTAGACAATCGATAAATCCGAACGACAGTCCAGCGCAGAAACCGCAAGAAAGTCGTGAGACATGCAAGAGTTAAGTTTAATCCAACAATTTCTAACATCATATGCAACATTGGCGAACATTGAATTGAGCAAGCAGTCAACTATATCTCTCTTTTCGGAAGAGATATAGATAAGAAAAGAGAGCAGCATAACCCAAAATATGGTCTAGTTCTCATTTATACTTCAAGAAATGTGATGCTTATTACACGCTGTCAGGACATGATCAACAATTAATTTTTTTCGCCTCCGTAAAAGACACAACAGAATGAGACATACCTCCCGGAAGCTGATAAATAGAACTAATGAGGACTTTACCGGGAGGCCCGAACAAGATACTGGCTCAGAACACCTCTTATGAAAAACACAAACAAAAGACAACTGTATGGAGAAAGAACTGATCTTAAAATAACTACGCTATTCTTCTTAGGTTCAGAACTGTTTTTTTTTTTTAAACTTCCAATATAAATGGAGACGAATGTAGACATCTACAATCTCAGCATTAAATACTTTAATCTTGATCATTATATGCTGGAATCTCAAATATTAATTGCTGAAATCTCGAATAGTAAATGCTGAAATCTCGAATAGTAAATGCTGAAATCTCGAATAGTAAATGCTGAAATCTCGAACATTGACTGTCGGTCTAAAAAGTAAAACAATATAATCTTGAACATTAAACGTATGCTATATCATTTAAAGATTTTATCCGGATTTTCTTTTGGTCTCAAATGTGTATCCTACGGCCTTTGTAAGTGACCTACAGCTGTCTCGTCCTGCAGCCGCATCGGCGGACAATGGTTATTCTTGCGCTGGATATGGCAAAATATATAGGTCACAGCTGGGGTTGCGTAGCGACGGAAAATATCATTTGAAGCAGTCTCGATAATTTCGGACTATGTTTTCATTCGTGCTGTTTATTTCAGTTTTTTTTTTTATTTTGTAAAACTGTGTTTGTAATTCATTGCCAGCGATCTTATGTGTTACTCGGTTTTAAAGTCACGTGACACGAATGAAATAAAAACAGTCCGCTTACTGAACCAGAGACTGAATGCATACGTCATCATCATCAACAGACAATAACATGAACTGATAATACAACTGGAAGTGACGGCACTAGCAAACGTTATGTGAATACAGTAACACCGTGGTCAGGGCCGGTCCTACAGGTTACGGGGCCCTATGCGAAACGGAACGCGCGGGGCCTAATTTGCGCTGTAATAAGGATAATAAGTGAAAATTAAGATTTTGTATTAGAAAATAAATTCGACTTTGCATTTTATTTATAGTTTACTAAGTACAAAATCACTGTCAAATTAACTTTACAGTAGATAGTAGTTTTGAAAAAAAAAAAAGACGATAAACATTCAGATCTGTCTTTTAGATTTACTATCGACTAGCAAAAATATCGTGTGTTTTTTTTTTTTTGAAGAGGTCGAGATAGATTTAGATTTAGATTTGTATGTCAGTGACTATTAAAGTAAATTAAGTATTTGAAATTCTTGTAATCGCGAGTAGGATTGGCGTTTTCCATATTAAGTGACACCCCGAAATGACAATTTTGTCTGTTTTAAAGAGATTTGCATCAGTTTTCAGAAGATTTTAATAATTTCAGATTTTCATGACTTTTTCGTATATTTTTCTTATAATTTCAAGAGAACTCCAGGAACCCTTTAAAAAGTTAAAATGGTTTAATTTAATAAATTAAACCTAGAATTCGCATCGCGCGGGGCTTATGAAAGTGCGGGGCCCACTTCGGCCGCATAGGCTGCAGTGGCCTAAGACCGGCCCTGACCGTGGTACAACACTAGTCAACACTATGTGACGACAGTAAGCATAGAAAGTATCTTATCTCATCTATGCCTGTGGTCACTTCTGGGGCATAGGTCACCAACCAGCTTCCTCCAGACATCTCGGTTCCTGGCGAGTCTCTCCAACTGTCCCCACGTCTTGCCCATCTGCTTCCAAATCGCGGCGCCATGTATTCCCGGGCCGTCCCCTCTTCCTCTTTCCTTGGGTGTTCAAGTTTAGGGCTTGCCTAGCTATGTTGTATGCAGGCTTGCGAAGGGTGTGACCTATCCATCTCAGAAATAAATCGCTAATTATTTTTTTTCTCATTCATTAATTATATCTTACATTAATGCGTAAATGCGTAATTTCATAGATAAATATTGTCCTCTATTTCCGAATTAATTTTTATTTTACAGCGATTAATGAAAAACTACTACAGCTATAAATATTCTTCTCTGCTTTTGTTTGTTTTTTTTACGAAACAAATCAAGAAGAAGAAATGAAGTCATTGACGCTAAGTTTGGTCATAAATTACAATCAAAATAATTTTATTTTTATGCCTGTCTTTGAGTATTTAAAAAAACAACAAAATTCTTTTAGTTTTCAATAAAAAGAGAGGCAATGTAATGTTTTTTTTGTCAGTGAGTTCGCTTTTAATGCTTTTCCGTTGAAGATTTTATCACTGCGATAAGGTCATCTTGACATCAAAAGAATTCGGCCTTTCTTTAAGAATTTTGAGTTACAGAAGAATAAATATTATTTTAAAGCAACACTTTCTTGTAATGGGCGGATGAAGAAACTTTATTATTAGATACAAGTGAATTTCTCTTTTTATCTTTAAAATATCCACGTTGTTCGTCTGTTCGCCTGTCAGTCAGTTTGTATAAAATTACAGTGCGTTATTTATTTTGTTTAACTTTAAGAAAAATAAAGGAGGGGGGGTGGGGTGAAGACACACAAGACGGATGGGGAGATAGGGGTGGAGTGCAGTCGAGACAGGCGTGAGAAAAAAAAAAAGGTCATTCACGCAGGTCTAGAATTATTTGTTTTGTGCAGCGTGCGTAAGTATGCGGATTGGGTTACGCTTGAGCAGCGATTTCGTTGTTGTAGTTGAAATAGAAGTTTGAATTATTTAGTACTGAAAGAAATTATGAATAAACATGACATGGAATTATTGAGCTTAGAGGGGGGAAGAGAATTTGGTAAAATATAGATGACGTCAGGGCTGTGTTCGGGTTCCCCCACACAAATACATCTCAAAACCTTACTGACATTTCTACGCTCTATATAGAAGAATGTACATCATACACATATTCATAGCGCTCTAGAGTCAACATGCATATATGTACGTCCAACATCTCTATACGTCTTACACAGACCTCTAGATCAGACATCTCTATACGTCTTACACAAGACCTCTAGATCAGACATCTCTATACTTCTTACACAAGACCTCTAGATCAGACATCTCTATACTTCTTACACAGACCTCTAGATCAAACATCTCTATACGTCTTACACAGACCTCTAGATCAAACATCTCTATACGTCTTACACTGACCTCTAGATCAAACATCTCTATACGTCTTACACAGACACATCTATATACGTCTTACTCATACCTCTACATCAGACACATCTATACGTCTTACACAGACCTTAACATCAGACACATCTATACATCTTACACAGACCTTAACATCAGACACATCTATACGTCTTACACAGACCTTAACATCAGACACATCTATACGTCTTACACAGACCTTAACATCAGACACATCTATACATCTTACACAGACCTTAACATCAGACACATCTATACATCTTACACAGACCTTAACATCAGACACATCTATACATCTTACACAGACCTCTAGGTCAGATATATCTACACGTCCAACACCTCTATATATGTCTACAGAACCCTCCAGAGTCTACATACACTTCTGTTATTAAACTACGTGCGCGCGCTTTCACACTACACTTACACATCTGTATGTCATACATACACACACATACATCTGAATGAACGTAACGTTTGTGAACAACCAACTTGACGCAACAGTGTATAAGATAAATAATAAGATAATGTTATCAAACATCGAATCGATATCTCTGTTCACTGGGAGAAAAATTACAAAAAAAAAAAAAAAACTTTGATTACATCTTATGGAAATGTCCTTCTTATAAATATTCCAGAAGATATTGAGCTGGAATATGAAGTTATACATTCATCTGAGAATATTTGGTTCATATATTTTTTTTTTTACTTTAGTTTTGATTTTTTATAGGGTTTTCTCTAGATTTGATTGGTGCTCTAGATTGGTGCTCTAGATTGGTGCTCTAGATTGGTGCTCTAGATTGGTGCTCTAGATTGATGCTCTAGATTGGTGCTCTAGATTGGTGCTCTAGATTGGTGCTCTAGATTGGTGCTCTAGATTGGTGCTCTAGATTGGTGCTCTAGATTGGTGCTCTAGATTGGTGCTCTAGATTGGTGCTCTAGATTGGTGCTCTAGATTGGTGCTCTAGATTGGTGCTCTAGATTGGTGCTCTAGATTGGTGCTCTAGATTGGTGCTCTAGATTGGTGCTCTAGATTGGTGCTCTAGATTGGTGCTCTAGATTGGTGCTCTAGATTGGTGCTCTAGATTGGTGCTCTAGATTGGTGCTCTAGATTGGTGCTCTAGATTGGTGCTCTAGATTGGTGCTCTAGATTGGTGCTCTAGATTGGTGCTCTAGATTGGTGCTCTAGATTGGTGCTCTAGATTGGTGCTCTAGATTGGTGCTCTAGATTGGTGCTCTAGATTGGTGCTCTAGATTGGTGCTCTAGATTGGTGCTACCTTTCTTGTAGCCACAGCCACAATAACGTCTTAAAAGTTTCCCTTACATACTTTGTGATCTACAGGGCAGATGATGTAATGGCTACCTGTTTCTGTGGCTCACGGTTAACGAGGGTGTTATGTGGCTAGCACAACGACCAACCGCTTTTACTTTTGCCCCATCAGAATTTTTCTCAGCCAATATCAACCCGGTATCTGGAAATTTAGGCACCGGATATTTAGGCACCGGACCGGATATTTAGGCACCCGGAAATTTAGGCACCCGGATATTTAGGCACCCGGAAATTTAGGCACCTGGATAATTAGACACCCGGAAATTTAGGCACCGGATAATTAGGCACTTTTTGACAAGGCGGAAAATTAGGCACCGGATAATTAGGCACTCTTTAATTAGCGACCTTAATTTTGAAAGTAGTTTTAAAATGTTAACATATATGTTATCTTTAGGCTATGGGCTATCGGTGACGTTATAAAAAAAAGAGCAACTATAACGATTCCTACTGAATTTTCATGATATAAAAGAAAAGATGACAAAACGAGGAAAAAAATGACAATCGTGAGAATGTGTGGAAAAGATGACTCCGGATTAATAGTCATTATAAAATATAGACCTCACAGGATTCAGTGAAGGAGAGGTAGAGTTTATGGAAAAGACAGATGAGTTAAAAATTTAAATATCATTTTTTTGGGATATTGGTCTCTAATTAATACTTATTCTGCTTATAGAAGATTGTTGATTTTCCAATTTAACCCTACCTTCTCTATCATAAACCAAATATATTTACTACAATTTTCGAGAAGGTATGATTCCCCCATTCCTTTTGTGTTCAGTAGGCCTACCTTATAAAATTTTTTTTTCTTCAGAATGAAAAAAAAAAAAACAACGACAAAAAAGGTTTCATACACACATTATTAAACACACACACACACACACACACACACACATATGATTAAAAAACAACAACAAAAAAAACATCGTTTACCTAACTTTCAAAACTGCCCAATGAAATTTAACTATCTTCATTTCCCTTATATATATATATATATATATATATATATATATATATATATATATATATATATATATATATATATATATATATATATATATATATATATATATATATATTATTTTTATTACTTTTTTTTATTATTATGATGTTTTTAACAGAAATGTGTCTATCAAAGTTTTTGGAAGGCCTCTAAAATATAATCCCCAGACTTCCATTTGAACACGTTTGTGTTTCCATACCCTTTAGTCCAGTGTGTAGCCTTCAGATTCACTACGTAACTTTTACGACCAAGTTTACATCTACATGCGAGAAATCCTCTCCCTTAAGTGAGAGTGTGTGCGCCCCCCGCCCCGCCCATCCCATTTTAAGAGTACGACCCCTCCCTTTCCCACAAGCAGAGGGCGATTGCGATTATATTTATCACCATAAGAATTTACATTAGTAACTAAATATTCACACAAATTGAATAATTATCCATTTAAAAAACTAGCCATTCAACCTTAGGGGTTGGTGATGGACGGAAGCAATGAGCGGAGAATCATCTCTACTTCCCCTCCCCTGAATCCTGTGATGTCTATATTATATAATGACTCAGGAGTTATTTTTTCCACACATTCTCATGATTGTAATTTTCCCCATTCTGTCAGCTTTTCTTAAGTTAGAATCGTTATAGTTGCTATTTATTATAACGTTACCGATAGCCCATAGCCAAAGGATAAAATATACGTTAACATTTTAAAACTACTTTCAAAATTAAGGTCGCTAATTAAAAAGTGCCTAATTATCCGGTGCCTAAATTTCCGGGTGCCTAATTATCCGGGTGCCTAAATTTCCGGGTGCCTAAATATCCGGGTGCCTAAATTTCCGGGTGCCTAAATATCCGGTGCCTAAATATCCGTAAATACGCGGTGCCTAAATATCCGGTGCCTAAATTTCCTAAATTCTATTAACCCACACACGATCATAAGGACCAGCCCAGCACATACATACATACGCAATTTATTTTAATGAAACCACTCAAGAAATAAAGCGGGTATTTCCAATTCTAATTTTAGAACAAGTGTCCATCCATTCTTACAGCACTTAGCGCTCCTACAGAGCAGTTATTTACACATCCAAGTACTCGCAGATTATCAGATACACCATGATACTAAGTACTTGTATGATAAGGAATGATACTATGTATGTATATCATGTGTCCATGATAAGACTGTCAAGAGATCGTCCGATTTCCGTTTCTTTTCCTTTTTTTTTATTTTTGCGGCCACGATTGTTAAGCCATTTAAGCAAGACAAATGTGGAAGTTGCATGTGGTAGAGTTAAACCTCCTTTAGCCCACAATCACTTGTACACATAAGAGGATCACGGAGATAAAGTAAATTTTTTTTTTTAGAGATTTTTCACGTGGAGATTACCACAACATTCGACCTCCTCAATCACTGCTCCGTCTCCCACCCTCCACCCCTTTTTAACAGACTCCCCCCCGAACACTTTTAGGGTCACGCCGCTGGCACCAAAAAGCTGTGGATCTTCGACACAAGCAAAATATAGTCTAATTTCTGTCATTGTGCTGCAGCCATCTTTTGTTGTCGCTTCCTTTGTTTCAATGTGACAGAGCCGCAGAGTTCAATAGACTCGCTCTGCAATTACGCAAGGGCAAGCTCCATGTCGTAAAAGCCACCACCATCGGCATTTCCGCTTCCGGTCTTTTTTGAAAAATTAAAAACACAAGGACAGTGGTCAGAGATTTAAAAAGAAAATTAGAATAATAACACGGCGCTGAATAGTGCAGGAAATATGTCGCGGATAATTGAATTTTAACTAATCTTCAAAGGCGTGTTCTTTTAATTGTGTTAACCACTTGACGTTTTGATGTCAAAGGAGGAATAAAAAGACGGGCGCAAAGTGGTACTTGCTGTACAATAGAAGGACAATGCCAATGACACTTTCTGTTCAAGTGTTATGTTTGGACGGGGTGGTCAAGCCTGGATTGCCGCTATCCCCCCCCCTTTTCCCACAAATCTCTGTCGTATTTATTATTACTTCCCTCCCACGGAGCCGAGGCGGAATCCAAATGGGTCTTTTGGACTGACCGGTTGCGTGAATTCACTGAACAGGTGAGAATGGGAGAAATCTCCCCTTGGAGTTGAACGTCCCTCCTGGACTATGTTTATGGGGGACGTTACGGCGTAAGAGAGGAAAGGGGGCGGGGGGTTAAAGTGAGTGAGTGTGTAGGGTGGGGGGGATGAAAAGCGAAAGGCGGAAGAATACTACCATCTCTCAGCAGGCTTGATTTAAATGGACAGTTGTCGCACCGGCTGACCAGTGGGCAGTTTTATGGAGGCGTCGGGCCGAACGGGACAAAAGAATAATAGACGGGCACCACGAGTTTTAGCCAAAGTCAGCGTGTAATCTGACGGCTTCAGTTGCGTAACTTAACAGTGGCGGTCTTCCGACATTTACGACAATCGAATACAGCAATCCATTAAAGAGAGGTCGTAAACAAGCGAAACTCTAGTGACAGGAGAGCTAGTAATTGTAAAGATCACACAAACTAAGTTCCCGGAGATAGATTCGGAGATTTCCGTAGTAAATCATGTGTCACTTCAGAGGGTAACCGTGACTTTAAACGTCCTCAACATTAGACACGCTATATAAGATATAAGACTAATTTCTCGTCTAGTCTCACTGTTCATAGGCTCAGTCACTATTATTTTAAGAGGATAGTTACAGTGAACGAAACAGATTGGATAACAAGCAAGATAATAAATAATATTTTTTGAAGGAAATATAATATACTCACAATCACTGCCACTCAACTCACTACTGCACGGTATATCTACCCCTTTTCTATTTAAAATAAAATTAGTTATTTAGCGTGGTCGAGAGGCTAAGTGCGCTTGAACTTGGCTTGGCTTGGCTACCTAGAAGAGTTGTGTTTACTGAGCGCCTAAAGGCAGAACGAAAAACCAACTCATAGATACACCCTCCCCCCCCCCCCCACTGGTCCACAAATGAGATTGGACCAAAGCGCTCTGAGCATGCTATAAGCATGAAAGTAGCACTATATAAAAGCTATAATAATAATAATAATAATTACCACTAAATGATCATTGGTAATTCTTTTTTTTTTTTTGTCATTGATTCGTGCATTGTCTTCCACTGTGAATGATTTCCACTTGATTCGAGATTTGGAAATGAACGTGTTCACGAATCCACCCAGACAGAGTCATTTGATATGAACTTTGAAACAAATCTGAAAGCAATAAGCCAGCAATTTTCCCACCGGCTTGAGTGTCATAGGCTTCTTTTAGCAATAAATGTAATAAACTTTTGGATTTTACATTTGAGTAAAAATCAATAAAAGTAGGTAATCAGCTCACTGTATTGGTTCAACAACAAAACAACAACAACAAAAAAACTAGCTATAGTGTTCATTGGAACAGATTTCAAGAAAGTTGATGGGGAGGGTGACACCATGAGCTAACTCACTAAGTGCCAACGACACTGTATCGGGAGGTTTCCATGCTGATCTTAGGTGATCGCTTAATTAACGCTACTCTACTTATTCCAGAAGAGTTAGAAGAGTCATATCAAAGACGTCGTGTTGCGCTGTTTGCTTTTATGTGGAAAATAACGCTGAATTAAAAAAAAAACAATTTAAACGATCAAAACAAGAATATGGCTCGAATATATTTCTCGTCCATTTGGTGAATTTGATAGGGGCCGCCTCTGAGTTTGTGTGATAACACAAACTCTCTTTGTAATCTTTATTTTGTTTTTAGTTTGACTAATCTTTTTATAAGTTGTTTGCTAAAACACGTTTCAAAGTTTGATAAACATTATGACAATTCTATGACTTGCGTCAGTTATTTTGGAAATTTTCGTATCTTTCCGGCAATCAGCCTCGGCGTTTGTTTTTTCTGTAACTAAAGCAAGCGTAGTAGAAAAATAGTAAATTAACAAAGTTTGAAATCAGGATTACTTCCGGTTGGTGGTTCCTTGTGCTTTTGTATGCATGGCTGACCGGAGCTAACGTTTGATTGGGTGGAATGACTTCTTGGTTGCTGGGAGACGGAACGCCGACAGGATAAACAAACAATTACGATGATGAAAGGAGAGAGTGAAATAGTCGTCGCTGGAAAGATGATTTCCAGGGTCAACATTGCCAGAGTTTCGAGGGTTAACATCGCAAGGGGTCTAGTGTAAACAAGGTCTATTTAACCTCGGTCAAAAGAAAAACACACAAAAAAAACTTGCCTTTTTTGTCGAATCCGGAGGGGAAAAAAAAGGTAGCCAGACTGTACGTTAACTTTGACGGCATAAAGTACGGCCGGGGGGGGGGGGGCGGGAGGAGGTGATATCAAGTTACTAATTATGTAAAAAGTTTGTCAAACGAACTGGAAAGTATACTAGCCTTGAAGGGTGTGTTCATATTACAAACATTTAATGACGTATTTCTATAAATAGCATGAGACAAGGGGAGAGCATATTAGCAAAAAATATCTTTTACACCAAAAACGAATAATAACAATAATAATAATACTAATATTGATAATAATAATTATGCTTCCCTCTAAGAACTCTCTACCCTGGCAGTGTCAGAGATTAAATATAAGTTGTTGTTGTTTTTAATCAATAATAAGAAGGAGAGGAATAATCGATATATTGGATGTCTGATGAAATGCGAAGATACACTTCGTGCAAAGAATGGGTCGACTTTCGATGCTGCTCTTCATAATACTGAACTATTACAAAAGGAGCATAGTTCCTTAAGCTTTAAAACAAATTATTTACAAGTTAGAGTTTAGAAGTGTACACGAATATCGATTAATACTAATGCTTTTAAAGTTTCTTCACTAATATTAAGTCAAATGTAGCGCAAAGAAGAAGTGTAATTGTACGCGCTTGAAGAAACAGGTAAGCTCCAACGCAGGCTATTTTTCTGTAACTTATTAGTGGTTTCTATCTGCGAAGTTTGTTTATTAATATTTACTTCCAGTGTAACAATGTACACATTCTAGATAGATCATCTTTTAATTAGTGTTGCTATGAGAAATGTGTATGATTGCATTGCTATAGAGTGACTTGATGTATAGAAATTGCACATTCTGCACCCTGTATGCAGTGCCGGATTTAAGCGGCGCCTTCGATATGAGGTCACGATTTTAGGGACAGCAGGCGAGGCTACAGCCCAAGGGAGGGATCTCCACAAAAGATATATTGTATATACATATTTCGTTTCAGAAACTTTCAAATTTCTAACTTTTTTTCGCATTTTTTAAGGCTTGCAAAAAATGTCGTGATTGATAAGATGTATACGCTTTTAATATGTCAGGGATAAGTAAATACAGCTCTGGATTTACGACAGTGTGGCTACCAATGGGCTAAACTTCCACAAACTCAAAAATATACATTTCAAAAACTAAATTACGCTATTAAATATTTTTTAAAAAGGAAATAAGATTAAATTGACTAGAACTCTATTTCTCTGTTCTAAATTATAGCATGCTTTTAGATATAAGTATTTTTATTCATAAGTGAATCTTTATTAAAGCTTTCGAAAAAGTGTAAGGGCCTTCACAAAAATACTGCCCCTAGGACTTCCACATACTTAAATCCGGCCCTGCATGTATAAATTGTCAGTGCTAAACTGGCACGCGCATTCCCCTACCCAAGTGTTTCTCGTACTGAGGTACGCGCATTGTCGGGTCGGATGAGTTAAGATGCATATCCTTAGGTTGCGATATTGTTTCAAGCGAGGAAATCTTGGATTTGTCAAACATTTTGTAATAAAAATGGTATCTGAAATTTGAATATATTTCTTAAGTGCAAGCTGCGGGCACATTGCTAACATTGTAAATTGAGAAACCCTGCATCAGGCAGCAATACGTTGTATAACATCCAAGGGAGACGAATCATAATAATTGATGTTGGCATTTAGTTATCGTTCTTGGAGACTTTTTTCTTCCTATTGCCTCATGGTGGTTACGCCTATGTTAGCTACCAATGTAAACGGAGCCAGGTGAGTCTGTATCGATAGTACACCTGACTGAAGCTGGAGTCATTCCTCTCACCTGAAGTGTCAGGTCCTATAAACTTTAGGCTTCGTCTTTCCCTAACCACAAATACTCATTGTTGTATAGTGTGATGTATGTCTCCACTAACATAGCTCTTCCAACATAGTATCAATCAATAATTCGTAAATCACTCTTCTTTCTCTCTCTCTCTCTCTCTCTCTCTCTCTCTCTCAGTTATTTTGTCAGCCTTAAAATCGTACAGTTTTCTGTCTCTTTTTCATGTCTGTCCGTTTGTCTGTCTGTCTCTCTCTCTGTCTCTCTAAGTTATTTAGTCAGCCTTTGAATCGTACTGTTATTCGTCTCTTTTTCCTGTTCGTCTGTTTGTCTGTCTGTCTCACTTTTGATACCTTACTCTGTCTATTCTTTAATATCTCTTTTTATGTCTCTTTCTATATGTCTCTGTCTTTACTGGCTCGCTCTCTTGAAAATTACTGTTTTAGTCTTTAAATCTATGCCTTTGTCTCCATCCTTCGTCTCTCTCTCTCTCTATCTGTATCTCTCTTCGTCTCTTTCTCTCTGTATCTCTCTTCATCTCCCTCTCTCTCTCTCTCTCTCTCTCTGTATCTCTCTTCGTCTCTTTCTCTCTGTATCTCTCTTCGTCTCCCTCTCTCTCTCTCTCTCTCTCTCTCTCTCTGTATCTCTCTTCGTCTCTCTCTCTGTTTCTCTCAGTTTCTCCCTCTCTCTCGCTCTCTCCATTGAACTTATTCTATATTCAGAGGCGTAGTTAGGGGGGGGGCACGATCCCCGGGCGCCACCTTCAGCGGGACGCCACACGCAGCCTATATTTCTATGTGATGTTCATGAAAAATGGAAAGGGGGCGCCAATAATGTACCTTGCCCCGGGCGCACGTTTTGATCACTACGCCTTTGTTTATATTATTCTTTAAATCTTTCTTCCTCTCTCTATCTCCGTCTCTCTCTCTGTTTCCCTTTCCTGACAGTCTCTCTCACTTTCTCTCCCTTTCTCTCACGCTCTATATTCTATATTATTGTTTAAATCTTTCTCCCTCTCTCCATCTCTCTCTCCATCTCTCTTTCCATCTCTATCCATTTCTCTCTTTCCATCTCTTTCATCTCTCTCTCTCCATCTCTCTCCATCTCTCTCTCTATCTCTCTCTTTCCATCACTCTCTCCATCTCTCTCTATCTCTCTGTCTCTCCATCTCTCTCATTCTCCATCTCTCTCTCTCCCTCTCTCTTTTCATCTCTCTCATTCTCCATCTCTCTCTCCATCTCTCTCTCCATCTCTCTCTCTCTCTCTCCCTCTCTCTCTCTCTCTTTCTCTCTCTCTCTCTCCATCTCTCTCTCTCTCTCTCCATCTCTCTCTCTCTCTCTCTCTCTCCACCTCTCTCCTTCTTTCTTTCCTACTAAATCACTCACGAGTCCTGCCAAAAAGCAGTTAAAACAAAAAGGGAAGTACAGGGACGTAACTCGAAACCATCTCACCATCTCGACAAGAGTTATCACTAACATCTCCATGGTGACGCGCAACAGTCGTTGTTACGGGCTCAGGTCAGCCACCAAAACAACAAGTTTCGTGAGGGTACGCGCGTGTGTGGCGTAGATGTGGGGAGTGTTATCGAATTCCACGTCCTTTTACCCTCCACAGCACCTCATCCAGCAGGTGCCACGGACAACATAAGGCAATGACTTGTCTCAGATAAAGACTACTCACGGACATCGCTGGTATACCTACAACAAACTGGTCAGACACGATGACATTAGGCAAGTTTTAATTAATGAAAAATAATGTTTTTTTTTTGTATTTACTATATAAGGTCTATGTAGAAGTTTGAGGTGTGGGAGATGCCATGTATGGACATTGACATTCATTCGACCTTTGAGGTGTGGGAGATGCCATGTTCGGACATTGACATTCATTCAACCTTTGAGTTGTGGGAGATGCCATGTACGGACATTGACATTTATTCAACCTTTGAGGTGTGGGAGATGCCATGTACGGACATTGACATTCATTCAACCTTTGAGGTGTGGGAGATGCCATGTACGGACATTAACATTCATTCAACCTTTGAGGTGTAGGAGATGCCATGTACGGACATTGACATTCATTCAACCTTTGAGGTGTGGGAGATGCCATGTACGGACATTAACATTCATTCAACCTTTGAGGTGTAGGAGATGCCATGTACGGACATTGACATTCATTCAACCTTTGAGGTGTAGGAGATGCCATGTACAGACATTGACATTCATTCAACCTTTGAGGTATGGGAGATGCCATGTACGGACAATGACATTCATTCAACCTTTGAGGTGTAGGAGATGCCATGTACAGACATTGACATTCATTCAACCTTTGAGGTATGGGAGATGCCATGTACGGACAATGACATTCATTCAACCTTTGAGGTATGGGAGATGCCATGTACGGACAATGACATTCATTCAACCTTTGAGGTGTGGGAGATGCCATTAACGGACATTGACATTCATTCAACCTTTGAGTTGCGGTGGCGGAGTGGTAAAGGGCTTGCCTCAGAACCAATGGGTCCTGGTTCGAATCCTGGTAAAGCCTGGAATTTTTAATCTCGAGATCTTTAGGGTCCACTCAGCTCTAATGGGTACCTGACATTAGTTGGGGAAAACTAAAAGCGGTTGGTCGTTGTGCTGGCCACATGACGCCCTCGGTACCGTCGGCCTTAGAAACAGTGGACATCATCTGCCCCATAGACCACAACTTTACATTCCTCCATTAACTGAGAGACAGATGCGGCATAGTGAAAACACGGGCAATAGACGACTGTCCGTACTGAGCCTTTATCCTACGGTTCTTAACAAAGCATATATCACCTTATTCCGTCTGTCTGTCTGTCCGTCTGTCCGTCTCGTTCAACTATTGAAAACGTTATTTCTTCCACTTCCCATTCTCGGATCAAATCGAAACTTTGCTCAATCTTTCATTGTTCCAAACAAAACATGAAACAATATAAAAAAAAATTAGTTAACAAAATTGTAGTAGTTAATTAATTAAGTTTGAGATTTAAAAAAATAAAAAGTAAAATAAATCTTATATTACACAAGCGTTTTTTTTTTGTTTTTTTTTTTGCGTCTATTTCCCACAACGTGTGATAAAAAGTATCTACGTGACTCTGTTTGAAGTTTCCCAGAATTTAGCGCCAGTTGTTAAAGAGATGTGAACGGAACAAAGTTAAACTATGCACCTCTAGCTGTTTAACAAAGGAGAACAAATAATGAAGGTTTAACATATTTTCTTTCTAAGACTGCACAATACATTACAAATTTTTCTTTTTAAAAATATTTTTTTAGGTCCGTGATCACGTGAGTATATACTCCCCCCCCCCCAGCGACAAACACACACTCACACACTTGTAAAGACAAACATACAAGCAGATTAACGTAGCAATTCGAGAGCAGACGTAACAAATGGACATGTAAATTGAAACTTCAGTTGGCGCGTCAGATTTTTTTTTTTCGCGCTTTTTTTTATGTTTTGCCAGCTGCTGTTATTTTAGCGAGTTAAGGGGAAGTCACTGCAGATATCACACAATTCCTGTGCTTCTGTTTATATATGTATTTATCCGCAGTACTATTTTTTTTTTCAAGAAGAGTACAAAAAAATAGGTCAACGAATTGTGTAATTTGTAGAAAGTTAATGTCAATAATAATAATTAATTTCATTTAATTTTTTCATAGTGGTAAATACTAGTAAACGCAAAAGACAAAGTATAAACCTATATTTGTAAGTACAAAATGATTGTTATATGAATATTCATTATTGTCATTTGATGTTCTCTCCTGTTAGCCACTAGTAGTTCTACTTGATAAACTCCAGTGGTTATATTACAATAAACAGAGTAATTGATCATGAACTATATACAACTTCTCATTAACCTTGACTGCTCAACAGTATTATATGGTCTGGACATGGGTGCGCTAACCTGTTTGTCTTGTGTGTTAGTGTAAGCGAAAGTATAATCTGAATAAACCAAAAAGAAAATATAATAATCATAAAAATGATCTCTTAACCTGCTGAAGCGCCACACAAGATTTGTCGACCGTCTTCTGTTTCTTCGGCTCATGGTTATCAAGGGTGTCACTTTTCCCCAACTAATGTCAGGCGCCCATTGGAGCTGGGTTGCCCCAGAGGCGCCCTAAAGACCACGAAATAAAACATCCAAGTCTTCACCAGGAATCGAACCCGGGACCAACATGAAAGAGTTGTAAAATCATTAAGGAATACCACGGTTTTAGGTCTACAGCCCAAGGACCGAAATTTATTAATACTTCACGATACCGAATGATCAGTGTGCAGATCATTTAAGTCATTGGTTAATACGCCTGACTGAATGCATGACGCCTGGGACGTAATCATCTTTTTTTTTAATAACGTCTGTATTATATAAGATAAGATAAGAAGAGGCAAAATCAAATGTTATTAATTTAGGTAAACCTTACAATTTGAATCATCACTTTCGCTTACTGTAGATGTTTCAGTAGCGCTCTGTTGCTCGTCTCTTAAAGTTACGTTTGTGAATTCACTTTTTTGTTCATGTATATTGTGTAACTACACACTACACACTGATGGGAGGAGTCAAACCTTGTATACATGTAAACCGCTATCATCTGAGGATGAAAAGAAAGAGGCGAGGACTGCGGGGTGGAAGGGAGTGTAATAACAAGGCGGGCTATGTAAACTATCCCCACTTCCCAGACATTCCCAGACTTGACCTGCTTTCCTCGTTAGGTCAATGATATCATCTCTAGCTTCGACCTTCTAAGTGTCTCGGTAGTTGGTACCTCGTCTTGGGCTCGTCAAGATGGCGTCAACGCCATGACGTCATCCAATCATAACAAAACCCCTTCTTGTATTCTCCCCAGCTACATGTTTCCAATGGAGGTATTTTTTTTTCTTCTCTTCCAGAAAGAAGACGTCAGGTTCTATCCATCAGGGGCGTAGTTAGGAATTTTCCATCATTCGCGGGCCGAGGGCTTGACCTCTTTGGGGGCCCATGCATTTTGTGTAATATTTAATTAAAAAAACCCACTCATTTAGGGGTCCCCTCAAGTTGGTGCCGGCAACACCCTAGCTACGCCACTGATATCAATGTTTCAGTTTTACTACCACTTCCATAGAGCCTCCTTGTGTTCGGCCTGTACTTCGAGTACCAACTGGTACGAGAAAGGGGGGATAGGAATCTTGGGAATGGTTCTGACACTTGTCCAGAATAGTATCTACTTCTGGCTAGCGCGAGCTCCTCTGTGTGGCTGGCCGGTCAATGGGTTCGCACTTACCGTTGTCGACACGGCTGTCTGGGAGACCGTTACGAGCAGTATCAAACGTATGCTGCGCTCCAGGTAGTCAGTGCAATAGATTGAGGCCATCCGTTATAGAAGGCCTGGACACTGACCTGCAACGTCACAACCTGTGGGTAGTTTAGACCAATAGCTCGACGCCACGTCGTACAGACCTGTGACGTGGCTACGAGCTATTGGTCTAAACTGCCCACGGGTTGTGACGTTGCAGGTCAGGGCCGGTCTTTGGCCACTGCAACCTATGCGACCGCAGTGGGCCCCGCACTTTCATGGGCCCCGCGCTTTCATAGGCCCCGTGCGATGCGAATTCTAGGTGTAGATTATTATATTAAACCATTTTAACTTATTATTAAAGGGTTCTTGGAATTCTCCTGAAATTATCAAATATAAGAAAAAGTCATGAAAATCTCATGAAATTATTAAAATCTTCTGAAAACAGATGCAAATCTCCATAAAACAGACAAAATTGTCATTTCGGGGTGTCATTCAATTTGGAAAACGCCAATCCTACTCGCGATAAAAAAAATAAATAAAATGGTATTGTCAGCTTTCATTTAATAAAAATGTAACAATAGACCGAATTTTAACCAAAACAAGAAGTTCTAATACCTAATTTACTTTAATAGTCACTGGCATACAAATATAGATTTATATCTATTTCGACCTCTTAGAAAAAAAAAAGCGATATTTTGCTAATCGATATTAAATCTAAAAAGCAGATCTGAATGTTTATCGGCTTTTTGTTGGAAAACTACTATCTACTGTAGATGGCTCGTAAAGTTAGTTTTTGACAGTGATTTTGTACTTAGTAAACTATAAATAAAATGCAAAGACGGATTTATTTTCTAATACAAAGTCTTAATTTTCACTTATTTATCCTTAACACAACCCAAATTAGGCCCCGCGCAATCCGTTTCGAATAGGGCCCCACAACCTGTAGGACCGGCCCTGTTGCAGGCCAGTGTTCAGGTCTTCAAGATAATACCTGGGTTTTCATAGAGAACAAGAACATGATTAGATTGGGAACAAAAAAAAAAAAGGCAAAAAAAAATCTTTCATTTTCTTTATGGAAAACTCGCAAAATTGTTGTTAAGGCACTACTGAGGACTCTTTGACAACATAGTTTTACATTTTTTGCTCTTTTTTAACAACATGTATAAACTTGGCTTCTTATTAATAACATACAGCATTTTCGCTTTTCTCTTTCTCTCTGTTTTAATAGGGGGTTATAGTTGCTGAGTTGTAAAGCGTTTGGAGTAAGAACCGAGAAATCTCGGGTTCGAATCCCAATGAAGAATAGTTTTTTTTTTAATTTCAGGATTTTTAAGGGTGCCCCTGAGTCCAGCCAACTCTAATGGGTACCTGACATTAGTTGGGGAAAAGTAAAGGCGGTTGGTCGTTGTGCTGGTCACGTGACACCTTTGTTAACCGTGGGTCGCAGAAAGAGAAGACCTTTACATCATATGCCCCGAAGATTGCAAGGCGTACTTTACTTACTAAAGTGTTTCAATTTGAAAAAAACAGGTGTTTTTTTTTCACGCTGATGTGAACGCATTATCATAAACACACACACAAACAAACATCCTTAAAACAGTTAACGTTGATATTACAGACACACACACACACACACAAGACTGTCACGTACACTTACAGACCGAAACACTCACGCACAAACGTGACGCGCGTGAAATCTCTCGGAGATATCTTTGACTATTCGGTTACATTTTAGACCTTAACGGCGTCCGCCCCCCCCCCCGACGCCACATCTCAAGCCCCCATATCGCATTAGCATGGGGTGAGTATTCACGGCTCTTGAAACAATACATGTACTCACTAAGACTCACTCGCCATGACAGTCCGACAACCTCCTCTTCTCCTCCTCTCTCTCTGCCTCGAATCATTTCCCCAAGGTGAGGATGTGATACGCTGGCCTGGGGTCCCAAGCAGACCGAGGGCCCCCAAAGCCGATTTGTTTCAGTCATGCGCGGTTATGTGCCTGGATCTCTCCACCAGCTTTATACCGGGGCAGACGATACAGAGTGAAAGAGAAATTATAAATACGATTGTGTGTGTGTGTGTGTGTGTGTGTGTAAATATAAAGATGTGTGTGTTGATGATTCAGAAGATATGTGTCTTAGTGAATAAGAGGATATGTGTGTGTGTATGAATCTGAAGATATAAATGTGTGTATTTCTTTGTGTTTGTGAAGGTTTAGTGGTGTCTTTGTCAGGGTGTGCTTGGCGCCCTGGATTTGGTCAAAACTAGTCAAAAGAGATGTGTTACAATAAGAGAAAGTGAGTACACGAATACACCAGTTGATAAGAGACACTGCGAAAGATGTCCAGGGACGGATCTCTAGTTACTTATACAGAGAACCAACATATACAAGAAGTTTCACTTTTCCCTGTATTCTAAGTCTTTGTGGACCCCGCACTTTAAAACATTATAACTTATATATAATAACAGGATTTGCGCTGCTTCTTGATTTTCTAGGGGCTAGTGGAAATCTCTTATAATTGAAAAATATACCAAAAAGTTCTGGAAACCTCCTGAAATAAAAAATCTCTTGAAAACACACGAATCTCCTGAAAATTAGACGAAATTGTTATTTTGGGGTGCCAATCTGACGCGCGAGATAAAAAAAAAACGGCCTTGTCAGCTTTCATTTAATAAAAATGTATTGTAAAGACGAAAGTTTTTTCTAATGCGAAATCTTAATGTTGACATTAAACTTATCGCTACCAATACAAGGCCCCGCGCAAAGCGTTTCGCATAGGGCACCGCAATTGCTAGGACCGGCCCTGTATAAGGGGGATATCAAAAATGTGAATGTGTGTGCTTTTTTTTGTGTCTATGTGTAATATGGTTTATGGAGGTTTTTTTTCAAAAATAAGGAGCGTCTCTAGATTTGTAAATTGTGAGCTGTGCTGTGAATTTTGTCTAATTTTCATGAGGTCTTTAATTTCAGGAGATTTCAAGAACTTTTTGGTATATATTCCGCTGAATATAGCCCTCTGTGAAAGTACTCAATGGGAAGACCACATCTTCAACGATTTATTTATCCGAATTTTTATAATTTACGGGTAAAAAAAATGTCTGTAGTGTGGGTGCATCAAATCATTAAATAAGAACAATCTGGTATAAACTTTGTCACATGTAAATTATGAGTGAGTCTGGTGTGAATGTACACTTTGGTTTCTTATAGTTATAATGTTTTTTGTTTGGTGTAATGCACAAATTGTAAGACAAATTTCCTTACGGATAATAAAGATTATTATTATTATTATTATTATTCTAGGACGCAAAGGATGATTTAAAGAAGTATATGATCTGTTTAAAAACTTTCCTTAACTTGTTTTTTTTTTTTTTTTTTTTTGAGGCGTGAAAAAATGTTCCTGGGTTGGAGGGCTTTCTATTAGCAGCGGTTCTCAACCTTTTAAGCTCGGCGACCCCTTTTTACAATCCCCACTCTGCCGCGACCCCCCCCCCCCAAACACAAAAACATACGTCGATAGAAGAGTAGACAATAACAATCCATATTTTCGAAGGCAGACGTGAAGGTTATAACTGATGGGCCTAATAAGTGATTGGGCATACTCTATATCAGCGGTTCTCAACCGTTTATGCTCGGCGACCCCTTTTTACAATCCCCCACTCTTCTGCGACCCCCCCCCCCCACGCTCACATATACAGCAATAGAAGAATAGACAATAACTATTCATTTTTTCGATGGTCTTTGGCGACCCCTGGCAAATCGTCAATCGACCCCCAAAGGGGTCGCGACCCACAGGTTGAGAACCCCTGCTCTATATAGTTAAGGGTTTTCAACCGTAGCGCACACGGGCATCTGCTTGTACATAATGATGTGAATAAAGGTTTTCCTTTATTAATGACTATTGGATATGGTTTCAATTCTGTTACATAATAACCAATATGAAATTTTATTTCTATCTCTTCAACTTTCTCTCTTTTAGGATAATTATACGAAACTACATTTGTCTAAAAAATATCGTCCCCATTAAACAGAGGCGTAGATAGGGTGGGAGAGGGAGGGGGAGAATTTGAAACCCCCCCCCCCGGACTCCACTTGACGGCGAGGGCCCCAAATGAGTGTTTTTTTTTACATTAAATATTAAATATTACGCAAAATGCAGGGGCCTCCAAAGAGGTCAAGCCCCCAAATGATGGCAAATTTCTATCTACGCCACTGCCTTTAAACATGCCACCACACACCCGCTACACACGAGGGACATGGGAGAATACTCTGAAATATCTCATTAAAGGAAGAAAACTATTTAAAAAATACACCACATCGATGTTAAAGACTATTGTCGTCCATAGTCTCTGGCAGAACGACCTAGTAAGATGTCACCTTCTTATAGATAACTGTCTTACTTTACCAAAGAAAATTTTCTGAGGCAGTCCATATAGTGATTTCTTTTTTTTTTAATTCGAAAACTACAAGGTGGTCTAGTATCATTGAGATTGTCAGCCCTCTTTTAATGAGCAATATTTATGGAAATTTTAGTCTGAAATCATGGGCAGACCACCCACAAGACATTGTGATTAGGTCCAGGCAGTTACGTCCCATGGGCTAGTCCCTCCTGGTGTGGAGTTCATTAAGTCCCGGTGGAGTCATTTCCCTGAATCTTGAAGACACTTTTGTTTAAAAAACTTATATTATAGTTATAGTTGGTAGTTCTGTTTCGTGGTGTTGGAGACACATGCAGCAGACACAAAGAGACACCTATTTCTCTCAAAACCTGATAAGACAAGATTCGATAATCTTGTAGTGATACAATCAAATAGGAATTTAGTTTCACTAATATTGACCACCTCAGTGTAACTACTGTAACAATAACAATCTAGATGCAAATACGAACAACATTCACATTTACATCTCCAGATAAGGCTTAATGGAGAAAGTTCTTTGTCTATTTTGAGATTGTAGTCTGTCGGAGTTTTTATTTCAATTAGTTATTTCCCTTTTCCGTTGTATGATTTCTTTTCAATAGTTTCAAACATAACTTGAGTCAGAATTATCTGCCCTTTATTTTGATTACAGAAAAACAAAAAAAAATAAAACTCATAATAGGACAGTAAATCTCATAGGAATATATACAATGTCATAGGAATCGTAACAGTGTCTAACGAAAAAAGAAATATTGTATAAATATAAAGACAATATCATGGAGAAAAAAAAAACAACTTCCTTTCCAGCATAACCTTAATTTTTCTTGATGTAACTCTTCATGTATAATGTTGATCTGACATGCTTTTTTCTTGCTGAAAAACTGTATAGAAAACAGTATTCAATTATATGTGATAGGCCTGTACCTTAATGAAAAAAAAATAATAACAGGATTATCCGTCTCCCTCTTTCTCTCTCTTTCTCTCTCTCTCTCTCACACACCCACACCCACATAGACAAGATCCATACTTCAGCACCCAAGCTGCTCAGCGGGACTCTTTGCTTAGAGACCATGAAGGTTGAGATCAGTGGCTGGAATCGAACCCCCTTTTGTCAGACACCTGCTTCACTTGTAATAGGAGTCGGACCTATAAAAAAAACACATGTAGCTTAATTCCTTCGCCATGGTTTGAGGTCATTAAGTTCATTTTTTGGAAGCATTCAACGCTTGTAGAGAATTCTATCATTTTAAAATATGGATTTATACATCAATGAGGCGCGTTGGCTGAGTGGTAAAGCGATTGTCTTTTGAACCGGGGGCCCGGGGTTCGAATCCTGTTGAAGAGTGGGATCTTTAGGGCACCTCTGAGTCCACCCATTCCTAACGGGTACCTGACATTAATTGGAGAAAAGTAAAGGAGGTTGGTCGTTGTGCAGGCCACATGACATCCTCGTCAATCGTGGGCCACAGAAACAGGTGAATTCTACATTATCTGCCCCATAGATCGCATGGTCTGAAAGGGAAACTTTATACATCAAAATACATGTATTGATAGACATGTTTTGGGAAGCGTGATCGAAAGGCCAAGTGTGCTTAAACTTAGCTTGGCTTGGCTACCTATGAAGGGGGCTCGAGGTTCGACACCCGACTCGGGCAGAGTTGTGTTTACTGAGCGCCCTAAAGGCATCACGGAAAACCAATTCCTAAATACCCCCTTTCCCCCCCCCCCCAACTGGTCCACAAAAGAGATTGGACCAAAAGCGCTCTGAGCATGCTATAAGCATGAAAGTAGCGCTATATAAAAGCTATAATAATAATAACAGACTGATTATTGAGAAGTGTGCAGGGCGATGACGCAGAATTGATCAAGATAATATCTATTCTTGGAGGATCTAGTCTATAGAGAAAAGCGTGCCTGGACATTACATGGTGGTAGTCTGTCCTCTAGTTTCTTAAATTGAACAAATCTTTGTAGGTATTCTTCTTCTTCTTCCTCTAGCCAGCTTTATTGCTGCTGAGCTGTGAGCTCTTTTGCAGACTGTCCCAAGGAAAAAAAGTGTGTTGTTTTCTTCAGTTGTTCAGCACTGCCGTACAGGGTGTTGGTTATGTTGGGCTGTAGTGGAAGTAGGGTCTGCCTAGGGTGGATTAGGGAGGGGCATTCAAAGAGGATATGGTTTACGGAGTGGGCGCAGTGTCTGCAAAGGGGGAGTTGTGTGGAGTTTATTTTGTTCAGGTGGTAATTTAATAGTGGTGTGTGTCCTGTTCTTAGTTGGAAGATTGTAGATTGTTCTTTGCGGGGGAGGAAGTTAATACTGTCCAGTTTGTTAGGCGTAGTCATTTCTTTCTACATGGCTCTGCCTGTGTTTCCTGATGGCCATTGGTTGAGCCACTCATCTTTGTGATTGTTGACTAACATTGACCTTAGGGTGAGGTAGTTAACAGGTCTATCTGGTTGTTCCATAGATGAACCTGCCTTTGATAGCTTATCTGCCTTTTCATTTCCCATGATGCCAATGTGTCCAGGGATCCACTTTAGTGTGATATTGATATTTAATTTTGATATCATCTGATGGATTCTCACAATGAGTGTTGTCAACTCTCTTGGGCTGTTTGAGGTGCTGCTGTTTAGTGCTTGCAGAGTAGATTGGGAGTCTGTAGGTATAGTAAAGTAATCTGAACATTGTTAGTCATGCAATATTCTGTTTAGCCATTTCCCAATGAAGAAGTCAACATGCTTTGCTACAATTAGAAATGAACTGACCTTGTATAGCGTTGCGCTGAGATTCTAAGACAAAGCAAAAAGTGCTTGCGTCTCGTGTTTACAGCACCGCTCATGCCCGCAACTACGTAGATCGATGCCGCTGACCGGACACGACCCACAGGACCCCCGAAAAGGACTTTAAAACCCATTATTGACTCCATCTAACACTCGCTGACTCCCCCCGTTCCAGAGCACCATCATTTCCCACTACTGCCTCTCCCCACCCCTCCTCCAGCACTGAATACCTTTTTTTTTTTCAGCTACCAGCGATGCAGGGCAAAGAATAGCCTAAGCTCATGTAGCTTGACCACTAGCCGCTTTCTTTTTTTTTCCCTCCCCCCCCCCTACAACAGCCTCTCACATCAATAGCCAACGTATGTTGACAGGGGGGAGAACTCCCACGGCACATTTGAACACCATTACTCACTGGGTGTATCGGGTGGACGCGGACCGACTGAAGCGATTAAGCTACTCATGCCCTCCCCCCCTACTCTCTGTCTCCTCACACACAGGTCCCAGAGGTGCGCAAAACGTACACTGTCCACATCAGGTCTCACAGCACTTGTGGTCGTAGAAACCTGGAAACATGGCCTCCAGTGCATCTCATTTTCCTTAAACAGCCCCCCCCCTCCTCCCTTCCTGCAACCCCAACGTGACACACTCACACAATCATTCTATATTAGAAATAAACACTACATATAACCTCATAGAACCACATAGAATCAAATTTAAGCACATAGATTCACATTAAACCACAAAGAACCACATAGAACCACATATAATCATTTCCTGCAAGCGGATAGGGTCTCAATCATAATGACCTAAAAGATTATATGGTAAACTCTGTTCGAGAGACAGCAGAAATGATATAGGTCAGGACTTGTATAAAACCTGTTAGTTGTTAAACTAGTGAGTTGATGTGCTTCAAACGTGATCCACTTGAGTTCCAAACCTGCGCCCTATCTTCCATTCACCTCGTCATATCTGAATACAATCTCCTATTTGAAAAATTGTATATTCTTTTTTATATAAGATCTTCTTTTAAATAAAAAAAAAAAAAAAAAAAAAAACTAAGCGTTGTTGATGCTGTTGTAGATGTCGGGATTGTATTAGTTGAAGATGTTGTTGTCTTATTTTTTTAAATAGTCCTAGTTGTTGCTGTACTTTCTGTTTTTGTTGTTGGTGTAGTTGCTGATGTTGTTTTGATTACAAATTCGTTCACTCCAGAAGAAACACGTGTCATGGGCCTAGATCTAAATATGTCCCTGCATTAGAGACTCTGATACGAGAACCAATGAGTTTCGAATAAGAAGCCCTGGACTTTCACTTGGTCAGGCGACACACTGTAATCTTTTTTTTTTACACATATCAAAGCCTAAATATATTTTTAAATCTCAAAACTAAATACAGATTTTAAATATTTATTAAGATATACACAGGATATTACAAGTCAGAATTTCTTTCTATTTGGTTCTAATGAAGAAGTTAGTCAGAAATACTTCCTGATCATTGCCGATACAATCAGATTTTACGACCATATCCTATGAGTCTCAGAACTTTCGAAGACCATCCTACAAGGAACACTATCACGCAATGAAAAGAGGCAGAAAAAAAAATCATGAAACAGACTTGCCACACACTTGGTGAGACGCTTTAGCATGATAGGAAACCAGACCCAATGGAAGGAACTGGTCGACAGATCACTTGTGGTGCCTTAAGTCCTGGCTTTAATACCAAGAATATGAAGTAATAGATTAAATTTACAATCAAAACTAAGGCTTCTTTCTAGTGTAAAATGAACTTCAAAAAAAACTAAACAGTACCAAAAAAAAACCTAGACTGGTCATTGTATGACTAGTTATTATCAAGTACTGCCTCTATTATCTCCACTGGTAACCCTGTCTCTAGGTTTTTCAACTTAATTTGAGTACATTTTCCCTATGGCAATTCTGCCTCGTATAGATCCCAGATAAGACAAACAGCGGTGATGTTCCTGGTCCAGTTATGCCTGGGAGTAGATATCCTTGGTGTGGACGCCAGGTGGAGTCCGCGGTGGGTTGTCAACTGTTAGCAGATTACCAAACACACGATGGGGATTAGCTCAGCTAATGGGGCGCGCGCCTCCCCGGCTTTGCGTCTCGTGTTTCGTAGTGATAAAATAACACTTGTCCGTCAGTCAGTCTGTCACTTAGATGAGTAGGACCTACCAAAGTTGTCTCCACGTTTAAGTGATTTTTCTGATACACTGTGAAAGACGAACTACATGGGTGTTCCGAATGAAATCTTTTTTTTTTTTAAACTTATATCATCTCACTCTGTCTGTCTGTTTGTCTGTCTGGTAAAAAGTTTGAACAAGTTATACCACACCCTTTTCTTGGATCAAAATGAAACATTGCACAATTATTCATTGGCGTAGACTATACATGGATCAATAAAAAAAATAGTCGATTAATTACTAGTTCTTAATTGTTTTGTCTGATACCAACAAAGGAAAGTAATCCTTCGGCATTCTTCTTCTAACCAGATTTTCGCTGCTGAGCACTGAGCTCTTTTGCAGACTGTGCCAAAGAAAAATAGTTGTTCAGCACTGCCGTAAAGGGTGTTGGTTATGTTGGGCTGTAGTGGTGGTAGGGTCTGCCTAATTTGGATTAGGAAGGGGCCTACCCTAAATCCTTCGGTATTCACTGATATAATTAAATATGTTGGGTTTTGTCCACTTAAATAATTATACACTTTCTTTCTCCCACAGTCATCTTTGGATCAAGTTAAAACTTCAAACGATTTTTTTTATTGTACCTGACGGTCATCTCTGTTTAATACAAACTCGAACCACGATAATCCATTACAATATATTTAAATCCATGACGATCCTGGAATGTATGAAATCTAAATCTGTATCAAATCAAATGGAACAATGTTAGCTGACTTCACTCTGAGAACTAAGGGCGATTTCGTATTGAGAAGATGGATAGCTACACAATTTGTTTACACAATTTGAAGTGGGCAACACCAGACTTAAATAACACTCACTCACACACACGCACGCACGCACGCAGACACACACACACACATACATACATACATACATACACACACACACACACACACACATATACATACATGCATACATACATACATACATACATACATACATACATACATACATACATACATACATACATACATACATACATACATACACACACACACATACATACATACATACATACATACATACTTACATACACACACACACATATACATACATACATACGCATACACATACATACATACATACACACACACACACATACATACATACATACATTCACACACACACACACACACACATACATACATACATAGATACATACATACATACTGCTAACAGTTGACAACCCACCACGGACTTTACCTGGCGTCCACACCAGGGATATCTACTCCCAGGCATACTGGACCAGGAACATCACCACTGTTGTCTTGTCTGGGATCTATACCAGGCATACATACATACATACATACATACATACATACATACATACATACATACATACATACATACATACATGCATACATACATACATACATACATACATACATACATACATACATACATACATACATACATACATACATACATACATCATACGTCTCCTTATTCTTATAATATCTTATAACTTATAGCCGTTATTTCATGTAAAGAATATTATGTTAATCAACTGACCCTTTACTCATATCCATGTATTAATGTTAATTAGAGACTTCAACTCCACTAAGTCATTGTTTTCTTTCTAAGGGAACCCCGCTCCAATCTCTAATGGCACTAGGAACTCACAACGTAACAAAAATCTTTGATTATACTAAAGACAGTTAAACCTATTTAAACCTATTTGAACCTATTAAATAATAATAATATGACAAGGTTTCCCTTCGAGTCCAAAAATTAATGAGGACTGCAGTATTTCCAGTGGCTACGCAGCCCTCCAGCTACTACCTAAATATTTTCGCCACATCTTGTGCAAACATAACCATTGTCCGCCTGTGGTCAATTAGGGGTTTTCTTTTCGCCGTCTACGTCTGTCCTCGGAAGCGGATTTTCTTTAGGCCTTTGCAAGTGACCTCCAGCAGCCTCGTTCTGAAGCTGCCTATTAAATAGTCAATTACGAGATGCAACAATCTTCTAACACTATATAGAGAGTCATATGTGTATATGAATCTATTGTTTCATGTTATAGCATACTCATTGCCCTGTGGTTGGGGGTGGGGGGTGGAGGGCGGTATCTGGCAAGAAGGTCTCTGTAATTAAATTTCGGACATATTAGAAATTGCGTGAGTTTGTCAGTCCCTGGAAGAATAAGCTACAGATCTCTGCTGTGTTCCACCCTTTGTATTTCGAGAAGAAAGAGAAAGATTTTGTCAACTCTTTTAGGTTTAAAATCTTCCTTTTTATTGTTTCGTCTCTTTTCTTCCTATCGCTCTTTTCTCTGTTATTTTCAACAAACCAGCGGTTTTACTGTTTTCTTTGCCATTTCCGGCCATTTTGCCTCGCTTCCGGCGTGACAGTCAATCGATGTTAACTGGATCGACCCGCGGTTTCTGGAGGGATTGGGTGGGGGGGTGGATGCTTGAAAGATCAGTGGGTAGGCTTACGTGGTTGGGCTGTCGGCCATTGGCAAACCACAAGGCGTCACGGTGAGGATGTTGTGGAGTTCGCAGCTTGTCCGTCACGGTTTGTAATGGCGGAAACAGTATGAATAGATTAACAGGCTGGAAGAGACATCGATGTACGCTCTAAATCTTGTTCTGATGTATGTAATTTTGTAACTGGGCATAGCCAATATGTTGTGTGGTTTAATGTGACAAAGCCAATATGTTGTGTGGTTCAATTTGACAAAGCCAATATGTTGTGTGGTTCAATGTGACAAAGCCAATATGTTGTGTGGTTCAATGTGACAAAGCCAATATGTTGTGTGGTTCAATGTGACAAAGCCAATATGTTGTGTGGTTCAATGTGACAAAGCCAATATGTTGTGTGGTTCAATGTGACAAAGCCAATATGTTGTGTGGTTCAATGTGACAAAGCCAATATGTTGTGTGGTTCAATGTGACAAAGCCAATATGTTGTGTGGTTCAATGTGACAAAGCCAATATGTTGTGTGGTTCAATGTGACAAAGCCAATATGTTGTGTGGTTCAATGTGAAAAAGCCAATATGTTGTGTGGTTCAATGTGACAAAGCCAATATGTTGTGTGGTTCAATGTGACAAAGCCAATATGTTGTGTGGTTCAATGTGACAAAGCCAATATGTTGTGTGGTTTAATGTGGCATAGCCAATATGTTGTGTGGTTCAATGTGACAAAGCCAATATGTTGTGTGGTTCAATGTGACATAGCCAATATGTTGTGTGGTTCAATGTGGCATAGCCAATATGTTGTGTGGTTCAATGTGGCATAGCCAATATGTTGTGTGGTTCAATGTGGCATAGCCAACATGTTGTGTGGTTCAATGTGACATAGCCAATATGTTGTGTGGTTCAATGTGGCATAGCCAACATGTTGTGTGGTTCAATGTGACATAGCCAATATGTTGTGTGGTTCAATGTGGCATAGCCAACATGTTGTGTGGTTCAATGTGGCATAGCCAATATGTTGTGTGGTTCAATGTGGCATAGCCAACATGTTGTGTGGTTCAATGTGACATAGCCAATATGTTGTGTGGTTCAATGTGGCATAGCCAATATGTTGTGTGGTTCAATGTGACATAGCCAACATGTTGTGTGGTTCAATGTGACATAGCCAATATGTTGTGTGGTTCAATGTGGCATAGCCAATATGTTGTGTGGTTCAATGTGGCATAGCCAACATGTTGTGTGGTTCAATGTGACATAGCCAATATGTTGTGTGGTTCAATGTGACAAAGCCAACATGTTGTGTCGTTCAATGTGACATAGCCAACATGTTGTGTGGTTCAATGTGACATAGCCAATATGTTGTGTGGTTCAATGTGACATAGCCAATATGTTGTGTGGTTCAATGTGACATAGCCAACATGTTGTGTGGTTCAATGTGACATAGCCAACATGTTGTGTGGTTCAATGTGACATAGCCAATATGTTGTGTGGTTCTACACGACAAAGCCAGTATATTGTGTAGGGGCGCGGTGGCTAAAAGCTTGGTTTCCGAACCAGGGGTTCCGGGTTTGAATCTCGGTGAAGACTGAGATTTTGAATTGTGATGGCTACATGACACCTTCGTAAAGCATTGGCCAAAGAAATAGATGAATTTAACAACATCTGCCCTATAGATGGCAAGGTCTGAAAGGGAAACTTTACGCTTCTTATTTTATTTTGTTGTGTGGTTCAATGTGACATTTCCATTATGTCGTGTGGCTCAGCCACATGCCATGTGGCTAAATACACATCAACCTAACTTTCCAACAAAAAGTAGATATAAGTATTTTTTATTCATTGATGGATCTTTTTTTTAAATATTTCGAAAAAAAAAATTGCAGGGGTCTCAGCCTACTTAAATCCGGCCTTGATATGAAGTTGTTAGCTCTACTATTTGGTGAAAGAAAACTAAAGAAACCGTTTCTTGGCGAGTTCTACTCTACCTCTGCTCATTCTTTCCCCCCCCCCCACCGCTCCCCCTTCCCGCCCTCTCTTCGGTCGTGTGTTATCACGTACGCGATTATCGATTTCCAGGAGGGTAGCTTGCATGTCGAGTTGTCACAGGTAACCTCAGATCATTTTGTCACTTGCATGTTACCAGCCCTGGCAGTTATTGTCTGACGTCTGACACAATGACAGACTGACGGCTAACATCATCATGAGAATTAGGATTGTGCTGGAGACTCAGTCATGTACTTAGAGAATTGGGGACTTGGTCTTTTTTTTTTTTTTTTTTTGACTTCTTTCATTACTTCTTGTCTGCAAGATGTTTTTTTTCTTTATTTGAGCCTCTCCTAAACCCAAACCCCCACAACTCACCCCTATGTCTGTGCATGTTTTTTCTCTCTCTCTCTCTCTCTCTCAGACTATTTTTTTTATTTTCCCAGTCATACTTTGGCTGTCTTATTCTCACTTTTTCTCTATCTCTCTTTGTTTTCAAGTGTATATCTACCCCCCCATTCATGTTTTTCTGTCATTTTCTGTTTAGCTCTTTCTCTTATTCTTATACCATATCTATTTTTTTTAAATCTTGGTCTTTCTATTTCTCTTAGTCTAAATCTTTCTTTCACTAGGGGTCTTTCTATGTTTTTTTCTCGGTCTTTTTCTTTCTTTTTTCTCGGTCTTTTTCTTTCTTTTTCTCGGTCTTTTTCTTTCTTTTTTCTCGGTCTTTTTCTTTCTTTTACTCGGTCTTTTTCTTTCTTTTTCTCGGTCTTTTTCTTTCTTTTTCTCGGTCTTTTTCTTTCTTTTTTCTCGGTCTTTTTCTTTCTTTTACTCGGTCTTTTTCTTTCTTTTGTCTCGGTCTTTTTCTTTCTTTTTTCTCGGTCTTTTTCTTTCTTTTGTCTCGGTCTTTTTCTTTCTTTTGTCTCGGTCTTTTTCTTTCTTTTGTCTCGGTCTTTCTTTCACTCGGTATCTATCTCTTCATCTATTTTCAGTTTTTGCTTTGACTTTGTTCTTGATGTCTCTCTTTCTAACTCTCTCCTATCTCTATCTCTCTCTCTCTCTCTCTCTCTCTCCCTCTCTTTCTCTCCCTCCCTCTCTCTCTCTCTCCCTCTCTCTCCCCCTCTCTCTTTCTCTCACTCTCTCACCTCCTCTCTCTCCCTCTCTCTCCCCCTCTGTCTCCCCCTCTCTCTCTCTCCCTCTCGCTCTCTCTCCCTCAGATTTTTTTTTGGGGGGTTTTCTGCCTCTGCCTCTTTCACTTTCTGTTTCTCTCGCTCCCTCTCTCTTTTTTTTTCGGTGTTGAATGTCTTATAAAAGATCTCAACAGAATATCACTGTGAGCCATCCTGTAAAGATACCGGCGCTGTACAAGTAGGTCAACAGGTCCTCATCATTTATTATGTTCCTCTCAGTGGGAATATTAGTAGGCTATCACAGAGCTGACCAAAGGACTTCAACTAATATCGTCCTGACCCTTACACGTCATCTGGTGCTTTAGTAAAACTGAAATTTCAAACACGGAAATAAGATGCCATGATATCAACATCTTGATAAAAATGAGTAGAACTTATTTGTTTGGGTTTTATACTCAATCTGATCTGATAAAGCGTGTCTGGCGAAAAGGGAGACAACTTGTCAGCGTAGTGACATTCATACACCAGGACTCCAAGAGTTACTGGAACTTTGCGTGTGGACTTCTATTTATAGAACTAAAAAAACAACATCCAAATGAAAATTAGGAAAATTCAGAAAAAGAGACAGAGAGAGAGGGAAAGAGAGAAAATAGAGATGGAAAGAGAAAAAGCCAGAGAGAAAAGAGAGAAATACCGTACAGAAAAAAAAAAGGGAGAGGAGAAAGAAAAAAAGAGAGAAAGGGAAAGAAGCAGAGAAAAAGAGAGAGAAAATTTGACAAATAGAGAATAAGAGGAGAAAGACGTGTACGAAAGAGAGAGAGAGAGAGAGAGAGAGACAGAGAGAGAGAGACAGAGAGAGAGACAGAGAGAGAGACAGAGAGAGAGAGACAGAGAGAGAGACAGAGAGAGACAGAGATACAGAGAGAGAGACAGAGAGAGAGAAAGAGAGAGAGACAGAGAGGCAGAGAGAGAGAGACAGAGAGAGACAGAGAGACAGAGAGAGAGACAGAGAGAGAGACAGAGAGAGACAGAGAGAGAGACAGAGAGAGAGAGAGAAAGAGAGAGAGACAGAGAGACAGAGAGAGAGACAGAGAGAGAGACAGAGAGAGACAGAGAGAGAGAGACAGAGAGAGACAGAGAGAGAGACAGAGAGAGAGACAGAGACAACAAAATATAGAAAGAGAGAGAGACAGAGATGGGACTTGTGGAATGAGGAATGAGGGGTGGGGGGGGGCTGAAAGGAGAAAGGGTTAAAGGAAAGAAATTAATTGAAAAGAGAAAAGACAGGGGCGGAGACTAGTCGGAGGACTCAACAAGAGCAATTGTCAAACCTCTTTGCATAAATCTGCTAATGGAAAGTCTTCATGACGTGTCAGAGGGCCGTCTCCTGTCTGCATCACGTCTGCTGACTTGAGAGAGAGAGAGAGAGAGAGAGAGAGAGAAAGAGAGAGAGAGAGAGAGCATTGATTTAATACAAAAAACAAAAAAAAACTAGTTTTATTACACTAAATTAAAAATAAAATAGATTAGAATTCCGAAACGAAACATGATTTAAATCCTCACATTCCACAGCGTACCCAAAAAACTTTAAACATTAAAATAATACCTTTCCTTACTATCAACTATAAGGTACGTCTATACCAAGACCAAACCATGGCACATGTGTTTAGAGTTTAGAAACATACTTGTTTTTATCAGGTAACTTATTTAGCAGACAATCCATAAAACGTGTTATTCAAATTCATTGCGCTAGGAAATTCAAATCATGTTTCTCTTTCTTCTAACCGCAAAGAATTACGAAACTTTAGTATTAAAATGTGATCTGTAATGAATAGAAGATTAGTAACCACACTAAATGTAACAGAGTAATGCCAACGGTTAACGAACAGGGTGTCATGAGGCCAGTTCAACGACCAACCGCCCTTACCTTCCCCCCAACTAAAGTCAGGTACCCAAGTTGGGCGGATTCAATGGCGTCCTTAAAATCCCGAAATTCAAAATCCCATTCTTCACACAGATTCGAACTCGGGAGTCTCGGATCGGAATCTTAAACTCTATGGCCATATCACAAGGTGCTCAGGGTTTGCAAAGACCTTCTTTCAGGGAACAGTACCCGGGAAAAGAAGAAAAGGCAGACAGAGAAAGCGATGGGAAGACAACATTAAAGAACGGACTGTCCTGTCATTGAAAGAAATTCTATTCAGGCCTAAAGGCAGAGATGGATGGAGAAAGAAGTTCAACAGATCTTGTGTGGTGCCCAAAGGGTCAATTAGACTATGGGATATGTTTAAGTGAAAGATAATATTCTCTGCAGCACGAAGACTTGAACCTAAATTTTTCGTGTCGCCTGCAATTACTTATCCCACATGTCAACATTCTTAACATAACGTTACAAATACCACTGGCTTGCTAATGTATCGGACGGGCACAAATCTAGGTCCATGTTGACAGACACTGTGTCAGAGTGTGTCTAGGTCCATGTTGACAGACACTGTGTCAGAGTGTGTCTAGGTCCATGTTGACAGACACTGTGTCAGAGTGTGGCTAGGTCCATGTTGACAGACACTGTATCAGAGTGTGTCTAGTTCCATGTTGACAGACACTGTGTCAGAGTGTGTCTAGGTCCATGTTGACAGACACTGTGTCAGAGTGTGTCTAGCTCCGTGTTGACAGATACTGTGTCAGAGTGTGTCTAGGTCCATGTTGACAGATACTGTGTCAGAGTGTGTCTAGGTCCATGTTGACAGATACTGTGCCAGAGTGTGTCTAGGTCCATGTTGACAGACACTGTGTCTAACTGCATTACGCTCGGAATCTTTTCAAAGGGTCAATTTGTTTTCATTGCAGAATAAAGCCTCACAGAAAAAGGATTTGCAGATTTTGCTTTTCCTCGCGTATGTAAAGTCATTGTACGAGACGGCGTCGAGGGAGACTAATTCAATTTTATCCCTCGGCATCATAGCGCCCTCCTCCCACCGCCATTCCATCAACAGACAAAAACTATCCGTTTCCTCGGCTCCCCCGGGACGGGCAGTGTTACGAAGGGAAAATATGCGGGACGGGCTTGCAAGTCACTCGAAAAATAATAGACTAGCATGATAGTTTTGGACTTTAGAGTGTGGGTGGGTGAGCGCGCGCGTGTGAAGTAGTGAGTGTGTTAGAGTGTTCGAAAAGGGGATGGGCTATCTGAGGCCCTGTCAAGGGGCTGTTAGTATTTACTAAGCATGAAATGTCAGTTCTACTATAGTAATGTATATCTTAAAAAGGATGGACAGGCGCAAGCTCCAGTCATGGCGATAAGTCCACTAACGGGCGCATTAACGCCACACTTTCGCACGCCCTACTCTACTCCAAGCTTTTCCACCTCCCTAGAGCGTTTCTTATTCTCCTCCCCAGAGTCAAGGAGGCGTCGCTCGAAGGGGGGGGCGCCAGTTAGTCCAAGTCTAGTGGATTTCTTCAGACAATGAAGTATTCTCATGACGTAAAGATCTAGTGTCGTGACGAGCAGAGCAATGAGACGTTAGGAATGCAAGCTCATGACGGGCTATCGTTTTGAAGCTTTGAAATTTGCATGGCCACGAACTCTTCTGGAATTGGTGGTAATATTCCTGGAACGATTGCTTGATAGTGTATGAAAAACGAAACTTGGTATGACTAATCTACTTGAGTACTTTTTGAATATCAAAGTAGGTCATGATATTATAATGAATATCAAAGTAGGTCATGATACTATAATAAATATCAAAGTGGGTCATGAAACTATGATGAATATCAAAGTAGGTCATGATACTAGAGTGAATATCAAAGTAGGTCATGATACCATAAAGAGTTTTACTGGGGAAAGACTTTTTCACTACACAAACTGTCTGGTAACAAAATTTTATGGCTAGTTGCTAGTAACAACGGATGTTGGTTTGTAACACTTTTGTTTTCGTAATCACTGTAAGCTTATACGGAGGCTAAATTTAGCACATAAAAGCCCATGGGAGCTAAAAATAAACATACATTTCGCAATAATCACAGTCCAGGTATTTAGGTATCGACTAATTAAAACTAATTAAAGATCATCAAGATAAATATATTTAGAATACTTTTTAAAAATGTTAACCTAAGGGTGAGGACTCCGCATTAACATTTCAAAAACCAATAATTAATTATCTTAGGTGGGGCAAACCTTATATGTAGCCTGATCTCTGAGTCCTGAAGAATTATTTTCCCTTGTGGGTATCCCAGACGACCACGAATTACAAATAATTAATCGACTAGTTATTTTAAATAATTCATTTAAATGAAAAAAGTGGGTAAAGTTTAGACTTGATCTGACAATGGGTGTGGGAGAAATAACGTGAACAAACTTTCTACTAGACTAACAGACAAACAGGCATATAAGCTTTGTGGAAATAGACATGAACCAACGATGACAACTTCTTATCTTATAGATTACAGACGTTCCTTTAAAAGATAGTAGTACAAGAAAATGGAATTCAAAAACTATTAGCCAACACCAAACCAAATAAAGCTTCTGGACCTGATGGTATTCCATATATTGATGAAACTACAAAAAAATCAAACAAAGCATTAGGATTTATTAAAAGAAATTTCTATAAATCAAATAAGAAAATAAAACTAAAATGTTATTTAACCTTGGTTAGGCCAATAATAGAATATGCATCCTCTGTTAGGGACCCCTCAACTCAAGAAAACATTAAGAAACTAGAACAGACACAAAATAGAGCAGTGCGATTCATAACAAACGAATATTCACATTTGACTAGAGTAACACCTTAAGTAAAATCACTAAATTTAGAAAGCCTTCAGGACAGAAGGCTTAAAAGTAAAGTAGCAATCATACATAAAACACTGAACCATAATCTTCAAATACAAAAACAAAATTTAATAAAATACTCTGAAAGACACAAAGATAAAGGCATATTCCTCGTCCCATATGCTAGGACAAATTTCTACAAATACTCCTTCTTCCCTAGTGCTATTAGAGCATGGAATGGGTTGCCTGAGCCAGCCAGGAAAACCAGTGACTTGGCAGAATTTAAGTCATTGGTTAATATGCATGACTAAAATGCATGACGCGTAAGACGTAATCATCTTCTTTTTTGAAGCAACGTCTGTATTATATAAGATAAGATAAGATAATAAAATTACGTCCTACGCTAATGCATGTATCTAATCGTCCATATTAATTGGTGATTTAATCTCTGCTAAGTCATTTTTTCCCTGGCTAATTTAGGCAACCCATTCTATGCTCTAGTGCAGGGGTTCTCAGCCTGTGGATCGCGACCCCCTTGGGGGTCGATTGACAATTTGCCAGGGGTCGCCTAAGACCATCGAAAATATGGATTGTTGTTGTCTATTCTTCTATTGCTGTATGTGTGTGTGTATGGGGGGGGGGGTCGCGGCAGAGTGGGCGATTGTAAAAAGGGGGTCGCCGAGCGTAAAAGGTTGAGAACCGCTGTTCTAGTGGCACCAGGAAAGATGGGGCACTTGCTATAATTCGTCCTATCATGTAGAACAGTAATGTGCCTTCAAAGGCAATGAACTATTTTTTAAAAAGTGAGGGGCTCCTACCTCACTTCAGATCACCAATTGATATACATAACATTCACACTCAGGTACAACCACAACATTAGTACACGAATTGTGGAATAGGAATGGCGGGACCAAAAATCCGAATTTAATTGGATTACAAATTCACGTGACATGACTGAACCAATCGATGAGCTTCACGAAATCGTGGCAGACGTGAATAGCTGGAAATTAAATAAAAAAATGTTTAATACAATTTAAAAAATATACTCACGTTTGAAATATAAAAAAAAACAACAACACCAGATTGGGTGTGCTGTTGCATGCATGTATTAATGAGTATTTGGGCCTCCCTCCCTCCCGCCCCGGGGGCCGTCATCCTCTTTTTATCTCCTTTTTCCTAATTCCGTTTTTCTTATCTGTCAACGACTCAAAAACAGAAGTCCATAAATTTTGTGCCCAATTGACTTCGTCCTAACTGGCGATGGAGGGGTTGGGGGAGAAATAAATTGAGTGGGAGTGAAGGAGAGAGAGAGAGAGAGAAGGAGGGAAATGATTGTCTTAGCCAAGGACGGTTAACAATATGGATGAGTCAAACTGTTGTCCCCAGCGCGGGAATTTGCATCTCGCTCATGTTTGTCAAGGTTGTGGCATCTTCGCACGTTGGAGATTGATGATTTCTGGGAACGACTTTCACTTCTGCAAGGAACTCGCTTGTCTCCCTTGGCAATAAGGACGAATGTATCTTCCACAAAATAGAGCGCAGAAGACTCCAGATTGCACCAAAGATTATCCCCCTTTATTTTCTCTTTCTTTTTCTTATTTCCCCTCGTATCCATGCCCCCACAGGACAGGACTGAGTCGTCAGGCCAACGCTTTGTGTGTGTGCGCGTGTGTGTGTGTGTGTTTAACTTTTTCTAAAAAATGTAATCATGGCTCGAAGAGTGAGGGATAAAGATAGATTATGCGTGGGAAATGGCGTATTAAAATTGAACGGGCTGCGCGCGCTTAAAAAAATATCCTAGTACAGTAAGCGCCTAATTATAATTAGCAGTTGGCGCCCGGTATACGCCTCAATATAAGCTTTTGTAATGTGGTTAAGGCAATGTGTAAAAGAATGGGTGTTCGCACAAAAGAATGACTTTGTCAGCTTGTCTCTGATTTACATTTTTCTTGTACAGGGTGGTCATGATAACAGAGAACTGGTATGATTACAGATAAAAGAACTCTGGTATGATTACAGATTAAAAAAATGATCGGGAATGATTAAATATTTAAAAAAAAGGTCTGGTATGATTACAGATCAAAGAGTCCTGGTATGATTACAGATCAAAGAGTCCTGGTATGATTACAGATAAAAGAGTTCTGGTATGATTACAGATAAAAGAGACCTGGCATGATTACAGATATAAAAAAGGTCTGGTATGATTACAGATAAAAGAGACCTGGTATGATTACAGATAAAAGAGACCTGGTATGATTACATATAAAAGAGACCTGGTGTGATTACAGATAAAAGAGTCCTGGTATGATTACAGCTAAAACAGCTTTGGTATGGTTACAGAATAAAAAATATCAGGTATAATTACAGATAAAGGAGGCCTTGTATGATTACAGATACAAAAATATATGGTATGATTACAGATAAAAAATATCGTATGATTATAGATAAAAAGGGCTTGGTGTTATCAAATAATACATTATGCCTAGTGTGATTACCAAAAATAAGTCTTGTATGATTACAGATAAAAAAAAGGTCTGATATGATTACCTAAAGATACATAATGATAAAGTACAGATAATAGATGTATGTTATGATTACATATGAAGTACATTTGGTATGATTACAGATAAAAGGCGACAAAGGCGATTGGGTCCTACTTCGATCATCTCACCATTGCCCCACCCATCGCCCTACCTAAAAAAAAATTAAGTAACAGTACCAGGGAAAAGAAAATCGAATATACAACTAAAATAATCCATGCTAAAGGGAGATAAAATTATCGCATCCTGGGAGGAGTGATCTATCCGCAACAAAGTTAAATATATTTTTTTTTATAATTGATTACATGAAAAAAAAATCACATTAAAGCGTTTGTTCTTTTTTCTCCATTATTTTAGTTTTTTTTTTGTTAACTATTTTTCCTCAATTCAAGTGCAAGTCACGCATGAAGGAAAGTACATCGGGAATCAATCGAAGTTCTGGATTTGCGTTATTCGACTTTCGCCTTCGCAGCGGCATTAAATGCAGAGAAAGGGGGGCATATCAAGTTCAAAGTTGGGCATTAGTTGAGCATTTCCTCTTCCGCTTTGATGACGTCGAGGTGTTTACATCCGGGGCATGGTGGGAAAGGGGGAGAAAGCTCAATAACATTTCTATGATGGGCAGGATTTTGTTGTGGGGTGTATACCTTTGAAATAATTTTATTTCGGGGCCATAATAGTAAATTTCATAGTGAACGCAGCGATATTTTTTTTTTTACAAAGTTTATATCAACTCACTATGTCTGTCTGTCTGTCTGGTAAAGTGTTTGTATACGCTATTTCTCCCACACCCGATCTCGGATCAAGTTGAAATTTTTGCACAATTATTTCTCGTAGCTGACAATACATGAAACAATAAAGGAAGTTCAACAATTAGTGAAAATTGTAAAAAATTTGTAATTAATTATTTTGTTTGGTATCTCAAACAAGAAAAATAAATTGTACTTGACTGAAGTGGCGGTATAAGTTGAAAATATTCCCCTTTGTAGGTCGCTGTTTAAAAAAAAAGTTTGAAACCAACAATACATTACTATACAATCTTCTATAGTCATAAGTATCTCACGAATATATCGATATCCACCAATTCTCACCATCAGTTCGATTTCAGGTCAATCACTTTGTAAATGCTTTAAAAAAAACGGTTATGGCAAAACTGAGCCAGAAACTCCTCTTCCCCCCATCCCCCTTTTTTTTAACCATTTATCAACTGGTCCAAAAAAAAGTGATAGGATTGAGAAAGCTAAAAGCATGAAATTGCGCTAAAGAAAAACTATTGGTAAACTTATTTCTAATCTCACGGATTTATTGTTTTTGGTCTAGATCTATAACAAATTTAATAGCATGACTGATTCAAACTAATTGATACAATTACACTTCGTATTAGCTTCTTTTATTTTCTTAAAGTATTTTGTTAAAATGTTTTGTTTTGTTTTTTTATTTTCTTATGAAGAGAGGATCGACACATACTTTCCAACCCCCGAAAGTCTTACACAGACAAGAACCAGACCGAAACTTAGATTTTGACATAAGCATGACTAACTGTCAATACCTATGTTGACGGTTTAGGAGGGTGTCATATGGCCGGCTCAACTGCTTTTACCTTTACCGGGTGCTCGTTACAGAGATTGGACTCAGGGGCGTCCAGCAATTCAAACTTCCATTCTTAACGAAACGCCTTGATTCGAGACGCCTTGATTCGAGACGCCTTGATTCGAGACGCCTTGATTCGAGACGCCTTGATTCGAGACGCCTTGAGCTTTATCACGCAGCCAACCCGCCCCAGGATGCAAATAGTGGTTCTAGTATAGAAGATCTATGGTCATATTACAAGGCCTTCATGGCTCGCAAAGACCTTCCTTCAGGGAACAGTACCAGAAAAAAAGAAGAAGAGGTAGACAGTGAAAGCAATGGGAAGACAACATAAAAGAATGGACGGGGCTGCCATTGAAAGAGGTTCTAACTGAGGCAAGAGACAGAGAGGAATGAAGAAAGACAGTCGACGAATCTTGCATGGTGCCCCAACAGTCCAACAGACTAAGAGATAGGTCAAGGTAAATGGTGAAATATAGTGATCACGTTAACGACATGGTCAATGCTGTATCGGAATCTCTTATCGATCTTTTTTTTTGTCAAAAGAGTTGGAAAAAAATGTGTGGAGAAGGGGGAGGGGCCTCCCAAGCTAAAGCTGTAGGACTGTCTTAGGCTAAGTTAAACCCGGGGCGGGCCTCCCAAGCTAAAGTTGTAGGACTGTCTTAGGCTAAGTTAAACCCGGGGCGGGCCTCCCAAGCTAAAGTTGTAGGACTGTCTTAGGCTAAGTTAAACCCCGGGCGGGCCTCCCAAGCTAAAGTTGTAGGACTGTCTTAGGCTAAGTTAAACCCGGGGCGGGCCTCCCAAGCTAAAGTTGTAGGACTGTCTTAAGCTAAGTTAGACCCGGGGCGGGCCTCCCAAGCTAAAGTTGGAGGATTGTCTTAGGCTAAGTTAGTCCCTGATTGGAAATTTTCAAACTCTAATGATGCCATATATTTCATGAGCGACGAAATTTATTTTTAAAAATCTGTTTCGACCTTTGTGTGTATTACGGAGAAGGAATGGGGAAGACAGTAATAAGTATTTAAAAATGATGTTGACGTTGTACCAGACCAATCGGTATATAAGGCCTCAACACTGACCTGTGACGTTGCAACCTGTGGGCAGCTTAGACCAATCGCTCGTTGCCGCGTCACTGGTCCGACGTCACGACCTGCGACGTGGAACGAATGTTGTCGGTTTGCGTGAGTTAGCTTCTCATTGGGAAGGGGGATTTTAAAAAAAGAGGGGTTGGGGATCGTTAAAGACGTAAAGCTTGTAGGCGCGGATGGGGTCGGTGGGTACTTGGAGGCTTGGCCATCAAAGTATTTGGAATCAATAATAAATGATCCAGACTGTTGATTACAAGTCTATGTCAGTGACATTTAGTGGGTAATTATTTTTTTTTTACGGATGAAGATGGAATTAAAAGTTTGTTGTTATTTACGAAGGATAATCCGTGAGAAAGACAGACAATGAGAAAGGCAGACATTGAGAAAGACAGACATTGAGAAAGACAGACATTGAGAAAGACAGACATTGAGAAAGGCAGACATTGAGAAAGGCAGACACTGAGAAAGACAGACATTGAGAAAGACAGACATTCAGAAAGACAGACATTGAGAAAGGCAGACAATGAGAAAGGCAGACATTGAGAAAGACAGACATTGAGAAAGACAGACATTCAGAAAGACAGACATTGAGAAATGCAGACATTGAGAAAGACAGATATTGAGAAAGGCAGACATTGAGAAAGACAGACATTGAGACAGGCAGACATTGAGATGAACGCAACAGGGCGAATTGACTGAGTGATACATTTATGGGCCTGCAATTGAAAGACTACTAGATGTAATGAAAAACATTCAGAGAGAGAGAGAAAGAATAGAGAGAGAGAGAGAAAAAAAATAGAAAGAGAAAGAAATTGAGAGAGATATAGAAAAGGAAAGCCAGAATAGGGTGAAGGAAAATCGAGCGAGAGAGAAAGAGAGAGGGGGGTTGATAGAGAGAGATAGGGAGTTGAGAGAGAGAGGGGGGCAGTTGAGTGAGAGCGAGGGAGTTGAGAGAGAGAGAGAGAGAGAGGGGCAGTTGAGAGAGAGACAGTTGAGAGAGTGAGAGAGAGGCAGTTGAGAGAGAGGGGCAGTTGAGAGAGAGAAAGAGAGGGAGTTGAGAGAGAGAGAGAGGGGCAGTTGAGAGAGAGAGAGAGAGAGAGAGGCAGTTGAGAGAGAGAGGCAGTTGAGAGAGTGAGAGAGAGACAGTTGAGAGAGAGGGGCAGTTGAGAGAGAGAGAGAGAGGGAGTTGAGAGAGATAGAGAGAGGGGCAGTTGAGAGAGAGAGAGAGAGAGGGGCAGTTGAGAGAGAGAGAGAGGGAGTTGAGAGAGAGGGAGTTGAGAGAGAGAGAGAGGGAATTGAGAGAGAGAGAGGGAGTTGAGAGAGAGAGAGAGAGAGAGAGAGAGAGAGGGGGGGGAGTTGAGAGAGAGAAAGACAATAAAAACTGTGAGATGGGAGGAGTGAGATGCAGACAGCGTGATCGCATTAACTAACCATTGATACCGCCGTCTTATAAATATTAAATCTACCTCCATAACATTTCCCGCTCCTCTTACGACATTTTATTTTCCACACTTCGCGGTCCGGGGGTTCTGGAGTGAGGATCATTAATTATGCCCTCATATTCCTCCCTCGTCATCCTCTCATTAACTCTTCCCCCCCCCCCACTTTCTCGCCACACCCAGGGTATTTTCTTTTTCTAGCCCGTGGGGAGAAAATGGGGAAGATTTAAGCTTTTAAACCAGGAAATATTCATTTTTATGAGCCCCGAGGGTCTCCGCGTGGGGAACATTTTATTTTCATTTTTTTTTCTTCTGGTTTCTCAGTTTTAGATATGCGTGTGCGTGTACGCGTGTGTGCAAATGTGTGTGTGTGTGTTGTCTTGTGTTAGTTCTCATCAATAAAAAACTGGTCATTAATCGCGTTCCTGCGGGCTGCTGGGATGCAACGCTAATGCTGGACTTGTGTAACTGGGGCGCCGTATGTTTTTACGACATCCCGCCACACGCACACACACACACACACACACTTTCATATTCTGTGTTTCGAATTAATGTACAAACACGCACACACACACACAGACTTTCACCACCTTTCACATTTATTGTTATACTTTGGGATTCTCCGTTTCATCTACTGGCGACCAAACCTGGGTGACCGCCTCGCCCCCCCCCCCAACCCCCCAGCATCTACTCCACCAACCTGGCAAAGTGATCTGGCGCTTTGATCTTGGCGGATTACTTTCATCGGTTCCAGGTGTTACGCGGTCGGTGTGTCACGTGGGAGCCGTATAAAACAGGATGGGGAGAGCAAAGTGACTAGAGGTATGTGTGTGTGAGGGAGAGAAGTGTGGGGGACTGCAATGTGGTGAGGTGTGTGAGGAGGGGGGAATGATAAGGCCTATGTGCGCATGAAGGAATGTATATGCGTAAGTGGTGAATATAAATGAGTAGTGAGTATAGGTGAGAGGTGTGAGTTTCATCATGTGAAGTGGTGAATATATGTAAGTAGTGAGTATAGGTGAGAGGTGTGAGTTTCATCATGTGAAGTGGTGAATATATGTAAGTAGTGAGTATAGGTGAGAGGTGTGAGTTTCATCATGTGAAGTGGTGAATATATGTAAGTAGTGAGTATAGGTGAGAGGTGTGAGTTTCATCATGTGAAGTGGTGAATATATGTAAGTAGTGAGTATAGGTGAGAGGTGTGAGTTACATCATGTGAAGTGGTGAATATATGTAAGTAGTGAGTATAGGTGAGAGGTGTGAGTTTCATCATGTGAAGTGGTGAATATATGTAAGTAGTGAGTATAGGTGAGAGGTGTGAGTTTCATCATGTGAAGTGGTGAATATATGTAAGTAGTGAGTATAGGTGAGAGGTGTGAGTTTCATCATGTGAAGTGGTGAATATATGTAAGTAGTGAGTATAGGTGAGAGGTGTGAGTTTCATCATGTGAAGTGGTGAATATATGTAAGTAGTGAGTATAGGTGAGAGGTGTGAGTTTCATCATGTGAAGTGGTGAATATATGTAAGTAGTGAGTATAGGTGAGAGGTGTGAGTTTCATCATGTGAAGTGGTGAATATATGTAAGTAGTGAGTATAGGTGAGAGGTGTGAGTTTCATCATGTGAAGTGGTGAATATATGTAAGTAGTGAGTATAGGTGAGAGGTGTGAGTTTCATCATGTGAAGTGGTGAATATATGTAAGTAGTGAGTATAGGTGAGAGGTGTGAGTTTCATCATGTGAAGTGGTGAATATATGTAAGTAGTGAGTATAGGTGAGAGGTGTGAGTTTCATCATGTGAAGTGGTGAATATATGTAAGTAGTGAGTATAGGTGAGAGGTGTGAGTTTCATCATGTGAAGTGGTGAATATATGTAAGTAGTGAGTATAGGTGAGAGGTGTGAGTTTCATCATGTGAAGTGGTGAATATATGTAAGTAGTGAGTATAGGTGAGAGGTGTGAGTTTCATCATGTGAAGTGGTGAATATATGTAAGTAGTGAGTATAGGTGAGAGGTGTGAGTTTCATCATGTGAAGTGGTGAATATATGTAAGTAGTGAGTATAGGTGAGAGGTGTGAGTTTCATCATGTGAAGTGGTGAATATATGTAAGTAGTGAGTATAGGTGAGAGGTGTGAGTTTCATCATGTGAAGTGGTGAATATATGTAAGTAGTGAGTATAGGTGAGAGGTGTGAGTTTCATCATGTGAAGTGGTGAATATATGTAAGTAGTGAGTATAGGTGAGAGGTGTGAGTTTCATCATGTGAAGTGGTGAATATATGTAAGTAGTGAGTATAGGTGAGAGGTGTGAGTTAAATAACTTGAAGTGGTGAATAAAGTGGTGTGCTTGTGTGTATGTGTGTGTGTGTGAAAGCTAGAGAAAGGAAAGAGCTGTGAGTGAGGCCATGTGGTCTGTGAGGAAGATCATGCGTGTGTGTGGTGTCTGTGTGATTGATGCGTGTTTATTGTGTGTGGGTCATGCGTGGGTGACGCTTGTGGATTGCGTTCGGGTTATGTGCGGGTGACAAGTTTTTTGAGAGTGTATCATTTGTGGCCATGTATGTTGTATGTATGTGTGTGTCATGGTGTGTGTGTGTGTTGGCGTATGTCAAGTATGTGAATTTCTCTGTAGTGATGACTGTATGAAATGTTGTTGAATTATACAGAAAACACTTGTCTAAGTCTTATCCAATCTTCACAATAGAGGAATTATTCTAGTTTTTAATATTTCATTTTCAAGACATTACCTAACATAAGTTAAAGGAACTAGGAATCATCGATGAAGCCCTCACTAATTTTTACAACCAGATCTAATGTATTGTGATAATTATGTATATAATTAAAATCTTTTTTAAAATGTACATTTTTTCCATGAAACTATTGTAAGAGTTTGTTACTTATGTCTACCTTGGTTTTAAATAACTTCATACTGTACGTCATTGTGAGTTTGTCGAGCCATGGGAAGAATCGAACTTTTCTAATTTGAAAATATCTTATTTTGTTTCTATCAAAATGTACTGTGACCAATATTTGGACAATGATAGCACAAATGCTGGATACAAAATCTATAAAACATGTAGTTTGTTGTGATTTTTACATAAAAAATAATTTATTAAGATATTAATTTTAAGTCAGTCAATACAGGGAATTTTGACACTGAATTAGGAATTAGGACCAAATAAAAAAAAAACAATGGGTGTCAGAAGTGGGATTTGAACCCACGCCTACAAGGTTAGACTGCGACCTGAACGCAGCGCCTTAGACCACTCGGCCATCCTGACAGTATCCCGACATGCAGACTTCAACAATAGATACCTTCTATAGAGAGATTATGATTCACGACTTCATTTATTCTTGAATAAAAAAAGCTAGGACAAGTCTTAACTTGTTAGCAGTTTCCAATGTATATTAATTCAAATATATTTCTGCAATAAAATACTAATCTGAACCTTTAACTTTATCTCCATTTTAAAACCGTCGCTATATGTTCAAATTCTAACTGAATATCACAAAACAAAGCTCGATAGACATGTTTTGGTCAACCTTCAATGGGACTCATTTACCAATCGTAAACAAACAACATTTAGCCACGTAATTCTCTATCTGTTTTATACAAATTACAATCCATTTTTTTAATACACAATGGCCATCACGTGACAGTTTTTTTTCGTTGTTTTATCAATATTATCAAGTGACTAAATGTTGTTTGTTTACGAGTGGTGAATGAGGTCCATTATCTACCTGTTCAATTAACAAAAGAAGCACATACGAAACAGATAACTTCTTCAGAACACAGATAACTTCTTCTGAACACAGATAACTTCTTCAGAACACAGATAACTTCTTCAGAGCACAGATAACTTCTTCAGAACACAGATAACTTCTTCAGAACACACATAACTTCTTCAGAACACACATAACTTCTTCAGAACACAGATAACTTCTTCAGAACACATATAACTTCTTCAAAACACATATAACTTCTTCAGAACACATATAACTTCTTCAAAACACAGATAACTTCTTCAAAACACAGATAACTTCTTCAGAACACAGATAACTTCTTCAGAACACAGATAACTTCTTCAAAACACAGATAACTTCTTCAAAACACAGATAACTTCTTCAGAACACAGATAACTTCTTCAGAACACAGATAACTTCTTCAGAACACAGATAACTTCTTCAGAACACATATAACTTCTTCAGAACACAGATAACTTCTTCAGAACACACATAACTTCTTCAGAACACAGATAACTTCTTCAGAAGACAGATAACTTCTTCAGAACACAGATAACTTCTTCAGAACACAGATAACTTCTTCAGAACACAGATAACTTCTTCAGAACACACATAACTTCTTCAGAACAAACATAACTTCTTCAGAACACACATAACTTCTTCAGAACACAGATAACTTCTTCAGAACACAGATAACTTCTTCAGAACACAGATAACTTCTTCAGAACACAGATAACTTCTTCAGAACACAGATAACTTCTTCAGAACACAGATAACTTCTTCAGAACACAGATAACTTCTTCAGAACACAGATAACTTCTTCAGAACACAAATAACTTCTTCAGAACACAGATAATTTCTTCAGAACGCAGATAACTTCTTCAGAGGCCCTGGTTTGCCTATGCCAAAGGTCGTCTCTGGTCAATGGTTTACTAAGCTAATTCAGGCAATGTGTTACATCTTTAAATGGCTCTTGGGAAGAAGGAGCCCTTATACAAGGTTGTCCCAGCATACGGAACAATAGATGTGTCTTTCTGCCTTTCAAAATATTTACTTAGATTGTGTTTTGTTTTAATTTGAGACTGTAAATCATAGTTCCTCGTATTTTATACATTATTGCTGTCTCACTTTTTCGCCTTTTTTGCCCTAAAGGCTCTAAATTAGTGATTTTACTAATATTATTCCACTATATAAATACTAATATAATAATATATAAATAGTTATACTCCTTTTTGAATTGTACAATCTTTTTTTTTCTTTTCTAAATCCAAAATTACTGGATTTCTTATATGATATCTGTAAGCTTGCTTGGTTTAATTTATGAGCATGTGTAGCTGAATACAATATATTTGAAAAAAATTTAAAGATGTTCATAAAATAGTTGTTACTATTTAGTGGTGGTTGCTGATTTATGCATTCATTCATTTATTTTTATTCATAAGCCCCTATACCTCGATAACTATCATTCTCGTTACAATCCGATGACCGAGCCTTCCTTACATATTTTTAACAACCATCATACCATAAGAAGATTGGCTATGGCCAAGGATAAAGATCCACCAGGAGATCTTCCAGATGGCTCGAGAGCTTTATGATCAAATGTAGGTCGAGGCTTTACTTGACGGACTGGGTCCTGCGGAAGCATGATAGATGCACCTGACCAGCAGAAGTGACCGCCAGATCGCCCACGATTCTAAGAGTGCAATTAGCACCACCCAGGCCTCATTAGTCAAAACTGGGGGGGGGACGTGTTGCCACTTGAGACGAGGGAAGGAGGGATGGAGGGAATGATGAAGAAAAGAGAGGAAATCAGAGAGAGAGAGAGAGAGAGAGAGCTAAATATGAGTTGAAAGCGTCGCGGAGTTGGAGATGCTTGGACCTAAAGAAGAACAGGATAGGCAAATAAATCTTTGTCACAAGAGATGTTACTGGAAGACATCCAGATGTCTACAAGTTATACTTCCCCCCCCCCACTCCCCTCCCCCCCGCGTAACAGAATCTGGATTGTGGTCAGTGTAGGCAGTGGCATATCACTTATATCCGTGATGACCAGTGTCCGGCGCTATTACCCGGTGTCTCTGTGTGAGACGAAACCGGAGCACGCTAAGACTGGGGATGATGTACAGACGAATTTGACGTTGTATCAGTAAATATAATATAATAACATGCAATTATATAATAATAATATTTAATATATAATATAATAATAATATTTAATATATAATATAATAATAATATTTAATATATAATATAATAATAATATAATATAAACGTATACTTCCGGGCTTTATCAACGTCTTGATTTGGTTTTAACTCTTGCTCTCCGTAATTATTTACCACATTCTAGTCATTCTAGTGGAATCAACGTTGGTATTGTCAGTTAGCAGAGAAAGAGTTAAGCTTTACAGAACGAAAACGAGGTTTATCGCTAACAACTACAGACAGGAATACAGAAGGGCCACCTTGAGTAGCAAATGTTTGAACATCTTATTTCTTTCAAACAGTTTAGCAGGACAGACGCTTACTTCTTAATTTAAATGCAGTAAAATAAAAAAATTGTGAAATGTTTTTACTAAAGGCAAAAAGACAGGGATGGAGAAGGACGCTTATCTTATCTTATCATATCTTATATCTTATATAATACAGACGTTACTTCAAAAAAGAAGATGATTACGTCCTACGCGTCATGCATTTAGTCATGCATGTTAACCAATGACTTAAATTCTGCCAAGTCACTGGCTTTCCTGGCTAGCTCAGGCCACCCATTCCATGCTCTAATAGCACTAGGGAAGAAGGAGTATTTGTACAAATTTGTCCTAGCATATGGGACGAGGAATGTACCTTTATCTTTGTGTCTTTCAGAGTATTTTATTAAATTTTGTTTTTGTATTTGAAGATTATGGTTCAGTGTTTTATGTATAATTGCTACTTTAATAACTTCTGAGTCTTCTGTCCTGAAGGCTTTCTAAATTTAGTGATTTTACTAAAGGTTTTACTCTAGTCAAATGTCTGAATATTCGTTTTGTTATGAATCTCACTGCTCTATTTTGTGTATGTTCCAGTTTCTTAATGTTTTCTTGAGTAGAGGGGTCCCAAACGGAGGATGCATATTCAATTATTGGCCTAACCAAGGTAACGGAGGGAAAGAAGGAGATTAAGTTTGGTGCCCCAACGGTTCAACAGACTAAGGTAGGGGTGGGCAACTTTTTTTCTATAGATGGCCGCATACAAATTTATTTTTTTTGGTATGGGGGCCGCATATTTATACAAATTGTGTATGTGTATAAGTTATAGGCCTATATAGAAGATCTTGTCTTTATAAAATATTTTTTTGTATAAAGTTATATTTTAATTGCGATACTTTTTAAAAAAAATCTTTTCATTGCGAGGACCGAACGACTGTATCTGTTGACCTGTACCAGGCACCTTGACTGGCAGACACTCGGAGCCAAGGGACATCAATGACGTCTGCGGATATTTACTGCCTGGCTTGGAAACTTAATGACACGTTACGATCTCATCGCTAATTGCTCGGGTCATTAAGGCTTCATTTGGCCGTCTCATCATCCAGGTTTTTGATCCAACGCGGTGGATACTCCCAAGTCCAATGGTCTTAGGTTGAATTCACTTGGATGTGTGCATGTGAGAACTTAGAGAGACTGGGAGGTGGGGATGCTGGGGGATGTTGACATCTTTTGAGGTCACATTCGAACAAGACTAATTCAAGAACGATTGTCCCCCCCCCCACCCAGTCTCCACAGTCTGAACACGTCTTGTCCTCTGGTCAGTTGTCCCTCTCCCGAAAATGTTTTCTCTCAGTATCGATATCTCTTTAAACACGACCTGGGCGATACATCAACCGCTAATTCTTTTCCTCCCCAATGACAGGTCACTCTAGTGTCCAGCTCTTGACGACTTGAAAATAAGCCTTGTCTAAACCACTAGCACTGGTCATTCCGCGGCGATTTCTTCTGCATTCACGAGGTCCAGCCATGTTTATGCGCGAGTGTGTGTGTGTGTACATGGGGGGTGGGGGTGTATGCGTGGCTACAGTGGGAGATAAACGAAAAGACCCTGATCGAACAGAAGTTAGGGGAAAGAATAAAAGCAATGACTTTGAGTAAGATCAATTGAATATCAAACAAAGATGAATGGGAGAGTTATATCCCTCTTCTATTCCCTCCCTTTCTTTTTTTTTTTTTGTAAGAAAACTGGCCAAAACGAGATTTGAAGGCTACCGGGACGGCGGGTAAAAAGGGGGGGACAAGCCGGGACTAAGGGACAATGGCAACAAGATTATGAGGATAAAGGGAGAGAAGAACGTAGATGATTGGTCCGTAGATTGAATTCTCTGTCCCTGTTTCCGGTCCGCTCTGTGGCCACGATAATAAGGAACAAAATGGAGTCGGGCTCGGTAATTGGATGTTGATGAGGTAGTTAGAAGAAATCTTTTAAATCAATCGAGGAGGGAGGAAGAGGGAAAAAGAGTGATACTGAAGAGATGAGGAGAAAGGAGGAGGAGTGTACGTGTAAGCGTATACCGGAGGAGTTTTTTTTTTCTCTCTCTCTTTCCTCATTCTTTCATTTCTGTTTTTTTTTTTACACCACTACAAAACACGGTGTCAGAATTCTGGACTTACTTTCTTCCACAATCGTCCTGTTATAATTTGTAATTACAATACAAGATAAACATAGAGGAAAACACATTGTTATTGGGGCTTTTTATTTTTTGGCATAGCATTGTCAAGAAATCTGGCTAGTTGCCAGAGAGTATTATGTTCAAAATTGTTTATTTCTTGACAGATTGAAGCAAATTATAAATACAAAATTCTTTCATTACCTGGCCATTGCGGATTTTCGCGAATACATTTTCAACACAGTGATCTCCCCTTTGTTTAGATTACACTCTTTACGTGTCCGGTTGGCTTTCTTTAAAGCAATAGAATACAACGAAGAAAAAGAAGAGAATGTGATATTGATAAATGTTTGACGATATAAGGTAACCTAAAGTAAAACTTAAGAAAATATAAAAGTGGCCTAATGGGAAAGGTTATGAAATAACTAGACAAAATAAACAATGAGAATGATATGGGTTGCCTGAATCAGCCAGGAAAACTAGCGACTTGGCAGAGTTTAAGACACTGATTCACATGCATGACTAGATTGACCCAGAGACACGAGTAGGACGGAATTATCTTCTTTAAAAAAAAAAAAAATTAACGTCAATAATATATTTAAATCTTTGATTCTATATTATTATATATTTAAATCTTTGATTCTATATTATTATATATTTAAATCTTTGATTATATATTATTATATATTTAAATCTTTGATTGTATATTATTATATATTTAAATCTTTGATTCTATATTATTATATATTTAAATCTTTGATTCTATATTATTATATATTTAAATGTCTAAGTAGTAAAATTTTATTTTAATTACAATATGTGTGTGTGTATTAAAGAACTATTGTGTTTTCGTTTTGCTTTATAATTATACTAGTCCTGACGCTCAGCCTAACAGACATACCATACACACTCTGTTGTACATAAACTAATTAACAATGTGTATGATGATTTAAAATAAAATATGAATTTAATAAAATGATAATTATACAATGGTCTTGGCATGAGTAGTGTGAATGATAAGTAATCAGAAATTAATAAGTTCATTATGAATATTAGATAGTAAGTCACACAGGTTGCCGAGGAAAAGAGAACCCCGCTTGCAGAAGAAAAACGCCAGAGAAGAAAAGCAAGGCCCACGGCATTAGCTCCAGCTGGAATAACCTGCCCAGTGTGCGGCCGAACATTCCGGGCTCATATAGGCCTCACCAGCCACATGAGGAGGCATAAAACCCCAGTGCAAAGCCCTCAGCCCCCTGGATGACAAAAGTGGTCATCATCGAACCACGATGGACGAACAATATATATATATATATATATATATATATATATGAGTATTAGATAAAAACTGTTTATGTTATGTTGCTTGACAACATTGACAATAAGCATTGGTAACGACTTCAAGAACATCACAGTCTCTGTAACAGGCACTGTAGAAACAGTCATTGAACAACAATCTTGGCAGTAGCATACAAGGACTGTCATTAACTTCTGACCAACAATAATGACAAAGATGACAACAACAATGTCCAGGGTAACATCAAAACCCACTGTATCGACTCTACGATGAAATAGTTAACGCCGACACTGAAACCCTAAAGAAATAAATTATAAAAAAAACAGAGATTCTAACGTATGATCTAAAACTTTAAATCAAACGAATCCGTATTAAGTATACCATTACAATAACTCACCCTAAACAGGGGTGTAATAGTCAGACCCAAAATAGATCAAAGGCAATACAGCCAAGGCTGTACAGTAGAAAAACACAAGGAAATATTTAGGACCACAAAAGTTACAGAAGATTATTATTTCCTAGGCGTCATGCATGGTAACTGTTACGACTCGTCACAAATAATAAGACACTCTCAGGTTGTAATAAAAAAAAATATTTTAATATTATCACAAATTACGTAAACATCTTATTTTCCAACTCTCTTCATCCCATCTCTTCCGGCTTCCACTTTTTAACATCTCTTTCATTCAATAACCAAAATTCGCACCATTTCCCATTCACACCATGCTGCGCTACGACCGTAACATTAACTAATATCTTCCTCTATCTTTGAATAAGGGAGTAAGAAATGTGTCTTTATCGATGTGAATTTCTGAGTATTTCATTAGGTTTAGTTTTTGTATTCGTAAATTATGGACATTCCAAAATAGCTAGTTTATTATAACTGACCACCATGCTAATCTTTAATGTACTCAGCATGCATCGTTTAAAAAGTGACCGAATTACTCATGATGAAGTTTGGGGAAATTGTAAAAATGTAATAAGCGAAAATTTATGCGAGACGGTGATATCAGATTTCTGGAGTTTCGAAATATTGCTGCATGGAAATGCATGTGAAAGAAGGGAGACAAACTAGAAATGATGTGATGACAATATTAAATAAAAGACAGGATTTACGCTGGAATAGACAAGGATATAAAATCTAATGGAAAAATATAGTTTGCACTTGTGATGGAGAAAATCACATGCTAAAGGGAATAAAATTAATCATTAAAAAAAAATGATGTCAGAAGTGGGATTTGAACCCACGCCTACAAGAGTAGACTGCGACCTGAACGCAGCGCCTTAGACCACTCGGCCATCCTGACTACTATGTACCTTTATAATACTAAATTTTATATGCTGTTTAATTTTAAATTTCTGTTGTTTTTTTTTTAGACCAGGGGTTCTCAAGCTGTGGGTCGCGACCCCCTTGGGGGTCGAATGACGATTTGCCAGGGGTCGCCTAAGACCATCGAAAATATGGATTGCTATTGTCTATTCTTCTATTGCTGTATCTGTGTGTGTCGGAGGGGGGGGGTCGCGACAGAGTGGGGGGATTGTAAAAAAGGGTCGCCGAGATTAATAGGTTGAGAACCACTGTTTTAGACCAATGGTAGAAAATTACAAATCTTTTCATATATCATTCTTGTTTTGTCAATACCTGATAATGATGTGGCCAGTAAAGACTCTATTTTTTTTCTACTTTCCGCAACAAAAAAAAACTTCAGGTACCAGCTACAGCTAGGTCACGACCTACTTTTTTTTCCCTTATTAACTGTCGCCAGGATGACTCACAGATGTCCGCGAAAACTCCAGATTTCCATAAAGATGTGAACCAAAGACCGTAAAGTCAAAGTATACCAATTGAGTTTCGCGGTCCATATTGTAAATGAATACAGCTAGTCTTGTTTGTTTTACCAATCAACTAGTATCCATGTATTATCACACAACTATCACCCAGGAATTACGACAAATCTACCATCTATTAACTCATACCATAACTAGAGATAGGCTTTATTGTTATACAATATACATTGCTTTGTGAAACAAGAGGTGGTTTCTGACTTGATCCCAAAGGGATACTTGGTTAATAAAACAAGGACGAGGTCCCCCTTTCTTGTAAGGGGATGACCAAAAAAAAAGAAAGACAACATGAAAATCCTTTTAAACCCCTTTTGGGATATTCTGATCCTTTTACATGCCTCGTGTGTGTGTGTTTGTGTGTTTGTGTGTGTGTGTCTGGTCATCTTAGTAATTTACAAAATAGACACATTGGGACTTTCTAGCCTTCTTTAATGTCTCTAAACTCCGGAATAAGTGTTACCGTTTGGTCAGTTTCTCTCTCTCTCTCCCTCTCTTTCTCTCTCTCTCTCTTTCTTTCTTTCTCTCTTTCTCTTATCTCTATCTCTTCTCTATTTCTCCTCTCTCTTTCTCTCTTTCACTCCATATCTCTCTCTTTCCTTCTTTCCTAGTGCTATTAGGCCCTGGAATGGGCTGGATGGGCCAGCCAGGAAAACCATTGCTGCCTGGTCGTGCGGTTTGCGCGCTGGATTGTCGTTTGGATTTATCGATAGTCGAGGGTTCAAATCCTGCCCGCTCCCATCCCCCGTCATCCTGCGGGAGGTTTGGACTAGGAAGTAAACTAACTCTGAAGGAACATCCGAAACATGTAAAACATTTTACAAAACAAACAAACAAACCAGTGACTTCAGAATGTAAGTAATTGGTTAATATGCATGACTAAATGCATGACGAGTAGGACGTAATCATCTTCTTTTTTGAAGTAACGTGTGTATTACATAAGATAAGATAAACATTTGACGAAATATTCTTTTTTTTTTAATTTGGTCAGCATCTATGTTATTCATTTGTTTTTCTTTATTTCTGACTTTCACTCTAAAAAAAAAGTTTTACTTGTGATTGTAGCTTAACAGTGTGTGAGAGAGAGTGTATATGTGTGTGTGTTTAAAGATCGTGGTTAGAAGTGTGCGTAAAGGGAAACAATTGCAGTGTTGTGAAAATTATATACTGCATCGGTTGTCGTTCTTATGTTTACATGTGCTTGTAATTCGTCCGTAATAATGTGTTCACGAAATGTGTGCTGTGTAGTCATTCAGTGTATTATAGCGGTACTAAGCGGACATGGTCTTAGACTCTATTATTATTATTATTATGTTCATAACATGCAGGAAAAAAATATTGACGCTACAATAAAGTCTGCGTTTCAAGGGATGTTAATCCACCCCATCCCAGTGGCGCTACAGCCCATGGAGGGCTCTGGCCTGCTTCAACACATCCTTCCATTCAGATCTCTCCTGGGCCTTTCGTCTCCACGCCCTAACCCCAAGCTGCTTCAGATCTGCTTCCACATCATCAATCCATCACATTCGGGGTCTGCCTTTAGGTCGCCTCCCTTTGGGGTTTTTGCCTGTATACAATTTTCGCTCCTGTGTTATCTGACATTCTTTCAAGGTGACCTGGCCAACGTAGTCTGTTCTTTTTTATTTCGTTCACTATTGGTGAGTCTTCATACAATTGATACATCTCATGGTTAGTGCTTGTCCTCCACCCTGTTTCATCCTGTATGGCACCATAGAGTTTCCTATGAAATCAAGGGATGTTTACAACATCGAAAAGTCGTGTATTTGTGTGGGGGGGGGGGGGAGGGTGTTGACAAATTCAAAATATTAAATTTATAATGTAAACTAGAATGAAACAGTTTTTAAAACACAATTGATTAGAATAAATGTAAAAAAAAACAGCTTCTAAGGAATAGCATATTCTCGGTAACATAAGAGTGAACGTGAGTCTAATTGTATTTAAGGCTCACGTTTTCTGTCTCTTTCTGTCGCGTGATAATATATAAGTAACACTGAAGTTAGTATCTTTCGTACGATTATAATATCGGCCTGATCGTGTGGTGCTCGATTTGGACTATCGCATTGATGGCCCAGGGTCCTGTGGGAGGCTTGGGCTAGAATATAACAATCTTCAGTTTTTAAGTTGTACCGAAAACATGTGCAACAAAACATGCTACCTTGGCATTGAGCTCTGACCCCATCTCTTTTGTGACCCATCCTTGGTCCCAGTGGCGCCACAGCCCATGTAGGACTCTGGCCTGCTTCAACACATCCCACCATTCAGATCCCTCCTGGGCCCTTCGCCTCCACGCCCTAACCCCAAACTGTTGCAGATCTGCTTCCACATTAACAATCCATCGCATTCGGGGTCTGCCTTTTGGGATGCTTTTGTGTGCTATTTAGACGCTCTATAAGACTCAGGTCAAGTTGATTTTTAAACTCAAACTTATATCTGGATCGAAATCATGCTAGCTAGGTAAGGCAGCCTATGCAAGTAAACTGTTTTTGTAAGCCAATTTTTTGATTTGTGTTTAACTCTTTCTCTCCTAACTGACCTTACCAACGTTGATTCCATCAGAATATGGTAAATAATTACGGAGAGAAAGAGTTAAAAAGCCGAAAATGAATCACTTAGAATTGGTTCAGTTAGAATTTGTTCTCCTTCGGTCGGGAAGCGACTATACTTAATCACATAAAATGAGATGAAAGCCTGGGTATCTGATTGGAACTATGTCACTCACACTGCAGTTCCCTCCCTCTCCACGCAGCTGATGTTTGAAATGAACTCCATGTATCCGATACGGTTTGGGATCAGCGGAATTGCATGTTTTGCAAAGGGTGTTCACTTTGGTATGTGCAAACCGCTGAGTGTACACAATCATTTACAACGTAAATCCCTTGTACATTAGTTTTAACTGCATGGAAACACATCGTTTTACGATCACTATGTGTCTTCAATGTGACCAAGTTCCCTATATGTGTCTTCAATGTGACCAAGTTCCCTATATGTGTCTTCAATGTGACCAAATGTCAGGGTAGCAATAACAAGTGCATAAATAAGTGGCACAGTTCGGTGACGTCCATTCAATTAAATTTGGCAGTTTTTTAATGGGTCCCGGGTTCGAATCTCGGCGAAGAGTGAGATTTTGAATTTCGGAATTTTCAGGGCGTCCCTGAGTCCACCCAACTCTAATGGGTGCCTGATATTACTTGGGGAAAGTAAAGGCGGTTGGTCGTTAAGCTGGTCACATGACACCTTGCTCGTTAACCGTTGTCCAAAGAAACAGTTGACATTAGCTTCATCTGTCCTATAAATTGCAAGGTCTGAAAAGGGGAACTTGTGACGCCTATGTCAGTTTCCTAAAATGAAATAAAATGTGACAAACTCAGTGGCCAGATAAACGTTTGACCCAACTGGTCACAAGAAACAGCAATAAATATGTGACGTGTAATCAACTCAGCAGACAGAACTTCTGGACAAAAAAATGGTCAAAGGAAACAGCAACACTTCTATTAATATGAGTTGGGAAGAAACGAGAGAGAGAAAGAGAGAAAGAAAGAGAGAAAGAAAGAGAGAAAGAGAGAAAGAAAGAAAGAGAGAAAGAGAGAAAGAAAGAGAGAAAGAAAGAAAGAAAGAAAGAGAGAGAGAGAGAAAGAAATAGAGAAAGAAAGAGAGAAAGAGAGAAAGAAAGAGAGAAAGAGAGAAAGAAAGAGAGAAAGAAAGAAAGAAAGAGAGAAAGAAAGAGAGAAAGAAAGAAAGAAAGAAAAAAGAAAGAGAGAAAGAAAGAGAGAAAGAAAGAAAGAGAGAAAGAAAGAGAGAAAGAAAGAGAGAAAGTAAGAAAAAGAGAAATAAAGAAAGAAAGAGAGAAAGAAAGAAAGAGAGAAAGCAAGAAAGAGAGAAAGAAAGAAAGAGAGAGAAAGAAAGAAAGAAAGAGAGAAAGAAAGAGAGAGAGAGAGAGAGAGAGAGAGGAAGTAACGGGAAGATTTGTTAAATGTGAGGTGGTGGGGAGCAGGCAATGGAGGGAAGATGGGAGACACTATTCTAACAGTTGTTTTTTTCTTTGTTAGAAAATCTATGAGTCAATCTTCTGTCCATTGCACGAGTCCCCAGACAAAACAAATTATCTACATCAGAATGTAGGACTTGCAATTTTATGAGGAGTCTGGCAGTTCTGAATGTGTTAAAGAGAGAGAGAGACAGAGTGAGAGAGACAGAGAGAGGGAGACAGAGAGAGAGAAAGACAGAGACAGAGAGAGAGAGAGAGAGAGAAACAGAGAGAGACAGAGAGAGACAGAGACAGAGAGACAGAGACAGAGAAAGACAGAGAGAGAAAGACAGAGAAAGAGAGACAGAGAGAGACAGAGAGAGACAGAGAGAGAGACAGAGAAAGAGAGACAGAGAGAGACAGAGAGAGAGACAGAGAAAGAGAGACAGAGAGAGAAATAGAGAGAGAGAGACAGAGAAAGAGAGACAGAGAGAGACAGAGAGAGAGACAGAGAGAGACAGAGAGAGACAGAGAGAGAGACAGAGAGAGAGACAGAGAGAGAGACAGAGAGAGACAGAGACAGAGAGACACAGAGAGAGACAGAGAGAGAAATAGAGAGAGAGACAGAGAGAGAGACAGAGAGAGAGACAGAGAGAGAGACAGAGACAGAGACAGAGAGAGAGAGACAGAGAGAGACAGAGAGAGAGACAGAGAGAGACAGAGAGACAGAGATAGAGACACAGAGAGAGACAGAGAGAGAGAAACAGAGAGAGAGAAAAGAACGATGCAGGTTGTAAGGCACACATTTACGAGAATGTCAGTATTCCTATTTTCCCAATATTTCTGAACACTTTCTCCACCAAAGAGGGAAGTAACTTTGTCGTAACTTTACTCTATCTTAATTATAACTTCATTCCCCTCTCTCTCTCTCTCTCTCTCTCTCTCTCTCTCTCTCTCTCGTAACTTTGTTTTGAGACGTTAAGTTACATTGACCTTGACATCACCATCACAATAAGAAATTTGTTTTGTAGGAGGTGGTCTAGTTAGCTAGTGCCTGGTAATTCAGACTTAATTTCTCCCCTCCCCCCTTCCTTCTCCCCCCCCCCGCCCTCTTACTATCGCATCGTCCTTTTTATCAGCCTCAAATACACTCATCCGCTGGTCTTCGGTACTGATCCGGTCTCTGGTCCTTTGTTTTCTCAGGTTGCTTTGGGCGCCCTCGATCCGGTCATCTGTAAGTCTTCATTTCTTGTTTTCATTCTCGCCCCTCCCCACCCCACTCCCACCCGACAGCACGCTTCTAAAGTTACCCCCCCCCTTTTCCCATTATGGCTGATTTCAACAAGAAACTGATGACATTTGTCAGGCTGCACGTCGTACATTTGTACAGTGTGTCTATGTTTTGTGTCCTATATGTGTCTTAAATATGACTAAGCTTCTATATGTGTCTTCTATATGACCAAATGACCTATGTCTTTTCGTGTGACCAAATGTCATATGTGTCTTCGATGTGACCAAGCTTCCTATATGTGTCTTCGATGTGACCAAATGACCTATATCTTTTTCGTGTGACCAAATGCCCAATGTGTCTTCAATGTGACCAAAGTGTCATATGTGTCTACGATATGACCAAATGACCTATGTCTATTTCGTGTGACCAAATGCCCTATGTGTCTTCAATGTGACCAAGCTTCCTATATGTGTCTTCGATATGACCAAATGACCTATGTCTTTTTCGTGTGACCAAATGCTCTATGTGTCTTCAATGTGACCAAAATGTCATATGTGTCTACGATATGACCAAATGACCTATGTCTATTTCGTGTGACCAAATGCCCTATGTGTCTTCGATGTGACCAAGCTTCCTATATGTGTCTTCGATGTGACCAAATGACCTATATCTTTTTCGTGTGACCAAATGCCCAATGTGTCTTCAATGTGACCAAAGTGTCATATGTGTCTACGATATGACCAAATGACCTATGTCTATTTCGTGTGACCAAATGCCCTATGTGTCTTCAATGTGACCAAGCTTCCTATATGTGTCTTCGATATGACCAAATGACCTATGTCTTTTTCGTGTGACCAAATGCTCTATGTGTCTTCAATGTGACCAAAATGTCATATGTGTCTACGATATGACCAAATGACCTATGTCTATTTCGTGTGACCAAATGCCCTATGTGTCTTCAATGTGACCAAGCTTCCTATATGTGTCTTCGATATGACCAAATGACCTATGTCTTTTTCGTGTGACCAAATGCTCTATGTGTCTTCAATGTGACCAAGTGTCATATGTGTCTACGATATGACTATATGTCTCTTCAAAATGACAAAATGACCTATGTCTTTTTCGTGTGACCAAATGCACTATGTGTCTTCAATGTGACCAAATGTCATATGTGTCTTCAATGTGACAAACTTCTTTTATGTGTCTTCGATGTGACCAAATGACCTATGTCTTTTTGTGTGACCAAATGCCCTATGTGTCTTCGATGTGACCAAGCTTATTATATGTGTCTTCGATGTGACCAAATGACCTATGTCTTTTCGTGTGACCAAATGCCCGATGTGTCTTCAATGTGACCAAATGTCATATGTATCTACGATATGACTAAGTTTCTATATGTCTCTTCGAAATGACCAAATGACCTATGTCTTTTTCGTGTGACCAAATGCCCTATGTGTCTTCAGTGTGACCAAATGTCATGTGTCTTCGATGTGACCAAGCTTCCTATATGTGTTTTCGATGTGACCAAATGACCTATGTCTTTTCGTGTGACCAAATGTCATATGTGTCTTCAATGTGACCAAATGTCATATGTGTCTTCAGTGTGACCAAGCTTCCTATATGTGTCTTCGATGTGACCAAGCTTCCTATATGTGTCTTCGATGTGATTATGTGTTCCTGATGTGTGTTTAATATAACTAATTGCTCTATCTCTAAATTTTAATGTTTGTATGTGCGTGTGTGTGTCGAAAAAGTTTGGGGGGGACTTGTGGAGCCTCTTTAAATTTGATTCACTAATAATGTGACTTCTTAAATAACTATTGAAAGAAAAGGAAAGCATATAAATACGAGAATTTGTAAAATACACTATAAAATAAAACATGCGTTTCTAAGTTCACCTCTTTTGAATCACATATTGTTTTGTTTTATTGTTTCATCATTTAAATTCATTGTTTTTGGTCTTCAATGGTTATTTGCGATTTAATTCTTTTGAATTTATGTTACAACATCTAAAGGAAGCCACTCGACGAGGCATTGGAACAGAGACAATACAAAGTTTAATCAACATAGATCACCAAAAAAAAAAGGACCATCCCAATCTTCTCTCACTTCCTCTTCCTCTCTCACCATTCATTCAGTCCATCCTCGTGCGCTGGTGCGCAGCCGTAGAGTCACTACAGACCATGGTCATTACACTGCCCCCCTCTTATGTCTGTTCGTCCCGAACTGACTCTGTTCCTCTTCCTCTCTCCCCATTCATTTAGTCCATCCTCGCGCGCTGGTGCGCAACCACAGAGTCACTACAGAACATGGTCAAATTGTAATAACTTAAGTGAGGCAACTCAACGAGACAAAGACGTTTATTTACACCAGCGGTTCTCAACCCTATGAGCTCGGCGACCCCCTTTTACAACCCCCCACTCTGCCGCGACCCCCCCCCCCCCGCACGTACCCAAACAGCAATGGAAGAATAGACAAAAACAATCCATATTTTCAATGGTCTTAGGCGACCCCAGGAATATCGTCAATCGACCCCCAAGGGGGGTCGCGAACCACAGGTTGAGAACCCCTGATTTACACGGATCTAGTTTCATTTTCATATACTTGTACAATACTCAGGTAGTATTCCAGAAATGGGGTGTTGGGGGGTCAGTGATATTTGATATTGTGTTGATTGTTCTGGGGTAGAGGATACTTGTATCATTTTTCTGTCTCTAGTGGTTTCAATGGTTAGGTAGTATGTCTTTGATATTAAATAATATTTCTATTACTATTATTATATTTTTAGGTTAATCACTTTTTCAATTGTTTATGATTTAATACTTGTGAATTAAGAGAACTTACAAATAAAAATCTATATTAAAAAAAAGCCCACAAAAGAGGCAAGATGGCCCATAAAAGAGGCACATAAAGCCCAAAAAAGAGGCAAAGAAAAGAGGCCTAAGGCCCAAGGATTCCTATGATGATAAAGCTAAAATTGAATAGCGCAAATTCTAAGTTTTCTTTAAAAAAAAAAAAAAACCATATGTCTTGTATGTCTAGGGCTTGTAAAGGGACAAGCAAAGGAAACAGAGAACTATGAACAATTTCTGAACAAAGTTCTTGCATTTGTTGTTGTGATACCATAAAATTAGTTTGTTTTTTTAATGCAATGTATCTTTTGGAAAGTAAATTTTAAAAAATCAAAAAAAATTTCTTTTTCTCTCTCTGTCTCTGTATTCGTGTTTTTGTCTGTCTCTCTTTTTATTTTGTTATTCTGACTACGCCCATGGGGTTAAAGGGGAGGGGGGGGGCGCAAGATGTTCATAAAACAAAAATGTCTGCTCGTGACCCTGTCATACAATATTGTATTCAGTGAGTGCGTCAAGTCAAAGTTATAAATAGCCTCATTTCTACTCACTTCTCACAATCTTAAAGCTCGTCCCCTCTCGCTTGTATCTCTCTCTCTCTCTCTCTCCTCATGCCCTATTCAGATCTTTAATAAAGAAATGTTGACCAAAACAAGAAAAAAAAAAGTTTAAAATATTTTTTTTTCTACACTCTCTCTCCTCATCTATCCCTCCCATGCCCACAATACGTTTCGTGTGTGTCGTGGGGGAGGAGAGAGGGGGGGGGGGGAGGAACTCGCGGACCTGACACTAGCAGAAGCCAAACAAAGTTGGCCCAGAAACCAACAGCGGAAATGAAGCAGGAGGAAGCATCTTCAAGCTCTGTCATGTCCCCCCCACGAGATGGCCGCACTGAAAGGGACTTAATCCATGCTGAATGGATTTTGAAGGAAAAATATTACTTATGTACTTTTTTTTGGGGGTGGGGGGGAGAGAGATTTTATTTTCTAACTTTTTAAATTCGATAATTGAGATAATCAGAATCAAGAATAACTAAATTTTTAAAGAAACGAAGATAGTGGAGATAATGCTTCCTAAAGAGTTCCAGCTAAAGGGGAGATAAGTGCACTACAACAAACACAAATTTGAAATATATTGAATAATTAAATTATTTCCCTGAACACCATAAAAAATTAACGAAAACCATTGTAATCTAGATCATATAAGAAACACCAAAATTATATTTACGACAATGAGAATACATAAATATAAGTACTAATAAGGTCTATGTGTGGAGAAGTATACCCGAATTACAATTTCGGTAAATAAATTCTATCGCTTTTATCAGACTATAGTGGGAAATGTACAAGACTACAATCTACATGAACAACCATATTCTTTTCTAGGGATTTATTTCCATTAATCTATATACAACTGATCCGGTTTTATTTAATTCCATTGCAGCTTCATTTAGGCAAGTGTTCGTTACCAGATTTGATTTATTGAAAATACTTTTAAAACTTTTCCATTTTTCATTCTCATAATTCTACCATTGAGTAGTTCTTTCTGTGTAGTTCTATCAAAGTTGATCGATAAAAGACTCACTTTTATCTTCATTAGACATCATCTCTGCTTTACTTGACTGGTTTGTTATAAACATTTCTTGAGTGTACATTTCTCAAAAAAGCTGTTGTTTTAATTTTCGTTAAATTGTCATTTTTAATCCGCATTTTTTTTATTCATCATTTATATGCACAGTAAGTATGCCTTTCAACATGCACATGTCATGGGGTGTGTTTGAGTGTGTGTGTTATGAAACTTTTTGTAGGATTGAAGCAAGTTACAGGACTCGTGAGCTTAAAATTTGAATACATTTGTGTTTTCTTGTATTTCTTCAATGTTATTGATATCTGCTGCAGCTTGTGCTAAAATAGTCAAATGATGTAGTCTCCTAAGAAAGAAAATTTTGATATTTATTTAAGTTTTAACACCAAGCTAATACGTGAAAGTAAGATCAGCATTCTAGGGCCTACTTCGCAACACAGCCCCATAGCAACACCAGAGATCTTTATAATTCAATTTCTCAGTTGACTGATTTGCTTTTAATTAAAATAGAAGCTTCACTTTAGTTTCCATTTTTTTTTCTTTTTACATTGATGATGTATTTAGATTTCTAAAAGGTGGCTGGCTAAGAGCTTGATTTTCTAGCCGCTGGCTCTTGTGATCAAATCTCGGCTAAGATTTTGGGATTTTGAATTTTGGATATTTCAAGACAACACTAAAAGTAAAGTCTGTTGGTCCTTGTGTAGGTGAAATGACACCCTCGTTAACCCTTTGCCGAATAAACAGATGTCTTATTAATCATAAGGTCAGATAAGTTTATTTTACCCTTTTTAATACTTATTAATCATAAACATCGAAGCGCTGTGTCTGAGTAGTTGAGTGATAAAGCGCTTGGCTTTCGAACCGGGTGTGCCGGGTTTAGATCTTGGGGAAGACTTGTATTTTGAATAACGCCATTATTGGGCAGCTCTAAGTCTACCTCCAACGGGTACTTGACATTAGTTTGGGGAATAGTAAAGACGTTTGGTCCTTGTGTTGGTCACATGACACCCTCGTCAACCGTAAGCCACAGAAAGAGACGAACTCTAACATCATCTGCTCTACAGATTGCATGACACGAAAAGGGAACTTTATTCATAGACCTAATATCGTAACCTAAAAAAACAACAACATATGCAAAACAAATGATGTCAATCAGGTATCAGAATACTGTTGTAGCCCTGGCGGTGGCACAGATGGGGGTAGTGCTGTGTGTTTTTAGCCTACCCAAAATCGCCACAGTCCAGCGCAGGACGAGCGGTCAACCGTGACCAGTTCGGCAAGGACCAGTGTCGTAAATATTACGCACGCAAGTCACGGCGAAAGTGATCAACTGGAGTGGTCAAGAAGGTTCGAGTAGGCCAGTAGAGACACTATACATGTATAAGAGCGAGTGTGTCAGAAAGACGGGACTTCACGTTACCTCGCAATGTGACCAGTACGAGGCGAGAACCAGCACGGTGTGAGAAGTCAGGCGGCGCAAGACTTAGGTTTTTGTAAAGACAGTGCAGGGGCAGACTGGCTATATGGGCATTCGGGCAAATGCCCGGTGGGCCGGTACCCAAATGGGCCGGTAGGGTCACCTTAAGGGTCTCATGAATGCCACTTTGTCACGTATTGAATTGTTCAAGGTTTTATAATGTTCTCTTAACAAAGTGGCCCTATGAGCGTCGTGTTTTTTTAAAAATCGTTTACAGACTCAACATTGTAGGTTCTAATGCTAATTTAATCTAACACATTTTCCGAAATAATGTAATAGTCTACATCCGTAGACAGTGCTACTGTAGGCTTCATCCTTTAACGGTCTACACAGTTAGCGATGAAAAAGCAACATAAGGCCTATATTTCTTATCAAGATATAGAGCATGCTTACAGTTATTGATACATTATTAAACTTAACATAATTATTTTCAGGACAGGTAGGCCTATAATTGGAGGCCCATCATATGGTATACAATTTATGGGCCAGACTTGAATAGAAATGCCTGGGCCGATTTTGACACCCAGTCCGCCGCTGAGACAGTGTTAATGTATTTGAAATTAAACTGACTGATACTTTGGAGCCCCGAGTTGTGAGGTTCTTTAAGTTCTTTGTGTCGTGTGGTGCAGTTTGACGAGAGCCTGGAAAGTAGGAGAGACCTAACAATACTTCGAAACTAAACTATTTCTTAGTCAAATATATTCCATTACAAAGAAACGATCACAAAAATATAGCAGCTTTAAATCTTTTCATTTAAATTGGTTTTGGGGGTTCAAATTATAAATAAGAACCTCTAATTAACATAGTAATGATAGACTGGGGCAGTCATTAGCAGCGAAGTAACAGCGGTCAAAACTTGGCGTTTTTTTTTCAAAAGGGTCATTATGGATTTCGTTGTCTTGATGCCAGGCCGGTGGTCACGTGACCACGGATGTCTTTGTGTTTTCTCGTCATGCGTCCTCCTCGGTCAGGGGCGTAGACAGGACTCGCACATCCGGCTCTCTCACAGACTCCATTTTTTCACAATAAAATAGAAAAACAAAATAGAGAAAAGAAAAATTATCAGTCATTTTTAAATGATCTATCAAGAAACGAGAACTAAGAACTAAAAAATATATCTGTCAATAATATACAAGTTATTGTCATAATGTAATATCAATCAAAATAATTAATTACCAATAATTCAATGACTAATTGAGTATTTTTTTTTATTGATTCATGTTTTGTTAGGTACAATAAAGAATTGTTTAAAGTGTCAACTTGATTGGAGAATGCGTGAGGGAGAAATAATGTTAACAATTATTTCAGGGGACTAAACCCAACAAATTTAGCTATATCTGTAATTACTGATGTATTAGTTTGCCTTGTTGGTACCGAACAAAATAATTAATACCAATAATTAATTGTCTATTTGGCTAATTTTATTATTGATTCATGTCTTGTCTATGCCAACAAATAACCTTGTGAAGTTTCAACTTGATCCGAGAATGGGTGTGGGAGAGATAATGTGTACACACTTTTTACCAGATAGACAGCGTGGGTTGACATAATCTTTCTAAAAATTGGGTACTGACCCTAAAAAGTGTGTTAAAAATCAGTTTAGTTCATCAACCATCACTTTAGTTCATTGAACATCAGTTTAGTTCATTGACCATCAGTTTAGTTCATCGACCATCAGTTTAGTTCACTGACCGCTGTCTCAATGTGTGCTTTCAGAAGGACATGTGACTATAGCATGTCGAGCAGATGTGACATAAATCCTCTATCAATTTTTTATAAGCTATGATTTTTTTTTAAAAGTCTGTACAGGCATCGAAGAAGTGTTTAAGTTATAAATCATTAATTTTTAAAAAGTTGTCGCGTGCTTCAGGTCTTGTCGACATATCCTAGAAGGTTCTAGAGCTGTTAGCACATCGACCGGCTTGCTTCTTTTGATAATTAACCTTTGGAGAGCTAATCCCCGCTGCCGTCTTGTGTCGGAAGCTATACTCGCACGACATTCGCCTGGGCTGCGTGAGTGTTGCAACCGGCGGTCCGTACCCTAATGCGGCGCGCTTCCGTTTTTTTTTTCCCGATCCCCGATGAAGATGTCACCGGAAATAAGGGACTAAACCGGAAGTCTGAAGCTTCTCCTTCAATCTGCGGTGACCATTGTTGCTTTCTCCTGCGGAAGAGGGTGGAGATGGGGCGGTGAAGAAGGCCTCCACTTTGTTCTTTCATCATATCTCTAACTCCTTCCCTGGTGACTTCTAGCCTCTTCTCAGATTTGAAGTACTTTAGCTCAGAAATTATCAACAAATAATTGGTATCTAGGTTTCGTTTTGTTGATCAACTTTCAATTAAACGAACAAAATTTTCCCACATCGATTTTTTTTGTTTTTTTAAAGAGAAATATTTGAGTTCATATTTGTAATATCTTTTTATTATCATTATCACTATTATCATCATCATTATTATACTGAAAACGAACAATTATTCATTGTCTGGCACTGCCAGGGTCAAGTTTCGTTATAGAGAAACACAATTCATGGGGACTATTAGTTTCCATTAGTGATGTGGCAGGTCTGCAGCAGTACCGCCCTCTGACAGGCAACGAGAATCTTCTTAGGAATGTTAGAGGTCTTGAAGGTAACTGTGAGGTCTCTTGTCATTATCTCCTTGGTTGATGTAACAAAATAGATAACTTCCATAAACGCTTAATCTCCACGCCTAGGTTCCCATATTCTCTTTGTTTTTCCATTTCAGTTTTTCTTACATTATTAGAGACCATCTGTCTACAACATTCTGCTCTGTAAGATTTAAATTAGGATAGATTTTGTTGAATTCCTTATTATTATTATTATAAGAGATCGACTAATATTCATTCTCTATCACCGCAAGGGCCACAACGCTGCAGAGTGAACCAGAATTCATTGTAGTCGCTTGAACAAAGCCCTGTGCTGATTTTTCTGGCGAGAGGACAGGTACAGCTCTCTGACAGGCAACGTGAATGAGGAATGTTAAAGGCATCGAATGTCTGCAAGGTCCGTATTAACCAGTGGCGTCACTAGGTAGGTGCGGGGGGGGGGGTGCGGTCCGCACCGGGTGACACTGACCCTAGTGACGCCACTGGTATTCACTAGTCCCACGGTTGACGTTACAAAAATGGTAAATTGCTCTGTTTTGTGAACTTCCATTGTCGCTTAATCTGCGAGCATAGCAGATTGGCTTATGCTATGAGATACGGTACTGCGATGTCGATGATGCTTGTGGATTATCATCATTAGAGTTGAAACCGGACTGCTTCCTTGGAGGACCCCAGAGCAGTGGACACCAGCTGAGAAGAGGCTGCAGACACAGTGGTGTACCAGACATGGCGCGAAGGGGTTCATTGCGCCCAGGCCTACGACCAATTGGTGCTCAAACTGGTTCTTGTAAAGAAAAAAAATGTGGACCATAAGAATTTAAAATCATCCAAATTATTACATAATTGTACTTAAGCCTTTGTATTCTTATTCAATTATATTTACGGTGTCGGGGGTTAATCTTATTATTATCTTATTATTGATTCTATTACAGAAAGGGAATTGATAAATTGTTAGTTTAGTGTTTTACTACATTTTAACAAATTAGAGTGTTTTTTTTAATAACATTAAAAATATTAATGATAATAATGGTAATAAGTAAACAATGTGAAAGTGCTCTGTTAGATAAAATGAATTTTTTGGTTAATTGCTATTTTTTTCATTTAATATTACGGTATGTATTTACCGGTGAAAATACATGAATTATTAGTACAAGTAGCCATTAAAATTAACATTGTTAATTGTTGAACACTATCATTATTGTTTAATAGGATTTGTAAAATATATTAAAAACTGTATCATTTTTCTGTCTTTAGTGGGTTCAATGGTTAGGATGGTTAGGTAGTATGTCTTTGATATTAAATAATATTTCTATTACTATTATTATATTTTTAGGTTAATCACTTTTCAATTGTTTATGATTTAATACTTGTGAATTAAGAGAACTTACAAATAAAAACATATTTAAAAAAAAAAAAAGCCCACAAAAGAGGCAGGATGGTCCATAAAAGAGGCACATTAAGCCCCAAAAAAAGAGGCAAAGAAAAGAGGCCTAAGGCCCAAGGATTCCTATGATGATAAAGGTAAAATTGAATAGCGCAAATTCTGAGGTTTCCTAAATATATATATATATATATATATATATATATATATATATATATATTAAAAACTGTTGTGTAAACCGGTAAACCCATAATAAATAAATCAGGAATGTTAAAGACCTCGAATGCCTTTGAATAAATAATAAATAAATTTAGGTGACCACCCCTTATCTTATCTTATAAAATACAGACGTGACTTCTAAAAAAGAAGATGCTGACGTCCTACTCGTGTTCCTAGATCAATCTAGTCATGCGTGTTGTTATTTGATTTGTAGAAATTTCTTTGAAAAAATCCTAGTTTTGATTTTTTAATACCTCCATCAATGTGGGGGGATTTAATGACAGGTTTTCATTTATTAAAACATCTAGGTATTTTGCGTTTTTAGTCTGTCTTACTGGTTGACCACGAATATGAGAGGTTGATGTAACATTGTTCTCATTCTTTTGTTATTCGAACAGTTAATTCCATTTTGTTTTTATCTCACATATTAAACGTGGAATAATAATTCTTTTGATTATTGTAAGTAATTAAAACATTTTTTTCCCTGCGATACTGAGCTTGAGGCGACAATAGACTTTCTGCTGTTTGGGAAGGACAACGATCTTGAAGGTGCTTCATAAACTTTGTGTCTTTTGTCTCCTATGAAGTTGTGTCGGGATAAATGCACTGTTCCAGGTCCTCAAAACCTTTTTCTCCTATGAAGTTGATGTCAAACATTCAGACAGGGCCGTTGCGCTGTTGGTCCTCAGATTCCTATACGTGTAAAGACCAATACGAATATCTTAAAATCCAGCGTGTGGCTCGAAAACCCTAATAAGTGACAAAACCCTAATAAAAAAAAAACCTAATAAGTGACAAAACCCTAATAAGTGACAAAACCCTTATAAGTGACAAAACTCTAATAAGTGACAAAAACCCTAATAAGTGACAAAACCCCAATAAGTGACAAAACCCTAATAAGTGACAAAACCCCAATAAGTGACAAAACCCTAATCAGTGACAAAACCCTAATAAGTGACATGGTTAACTTGGACTTTTCAAATGTAGGGAGGTTTAAGGACCTCGTTCTCGTGTACCGAATGAAGAACTTGTGTACTTTGCTTGTTGCCAACCCAAAGTGTCGCTTTCAAGGAACTATATTCTGCGGCATTTTACGTCTCGAGAGACGATCTTTTCCCTTTGCAACTTCGTGTGTGACTAAAGAGGCCAATCCTTGATACACAGCTGCGGCCACAGGCTGGGCATCTGTAATCACCAGGCGCCGTTGCATTTTCACCCTTCTTTTTGCTTCTGTTGTGTATGGCATCTGCAATCCGATCTCCATGTGGATCTATACATTGACACTTTTCCCAGCTGCTGGTGACGATTTTGAAGAGCTTCATGTCGCGTTGAAACTATACTCTCAAATTAGACACAGTATGGTAAATTTGGGTTTAGTCACACTCAACTTACCTTAAACGCCCACATTCGTATTCTTGAGCCCGTGCCCACGGGTACCTTGCTACGCCACTGTGCAGACATTTTTAGAGTCATATTTCTATAGGAATAGAAACAGTCTGCCCATCAGTGCTCCAAATTAATATTACTTATAATAATTGTTTAAACGAACTAATATTCCTTCTCTAGCACGGCCAGGGTCTAGTTTCGTTAAAGAGAAACAAAATTCATGAAAGTTCCTTTGTTCTTCTTAATATTATGTTAGAAACGAACGAGTAGTCATTCTCTGGCGCTGCCAGGGTCGAGTTTTCTTAAAGGGAAACAAAATTCATCGTAGTCCCTTTAACAGTTTCCACTGAGGAATTTTCTGGTGATGTGGCAGGTCTGCAGCAGTCATGTATGATTAGAAATATTTGTACCGAATGTTTTTGTTTACCATTTAGCTTTCTGAATGCGCTATGATCCTATCACTTGTCTGGACAAGTTGGGAAAGGGGGAGGGAAGAAGGGGGTATCTTGGTGAATGTTTACATGATCGTCGTTTTTTTAATGCATAAAAAATGTTCACTCAAGCCTACTTAAGGGGACTAATTCAACTTATACCACCACATCTGTCAAGTACGATTTCTTTCCCTTGTTCAAGATAAAAAACCAAAATAATTAATTACCAATATTATGTTAAATATTTTTAAAAAATTATATTTATTGATTTGTATGTTGTCAGTTAGAAGAAATAATCGTACGACATTTCAGCTTAATCCGAAATATAACGTGTACAAACTTTTGACCAGACAGACAGAGAGACAGACAAAGTGTGTTTATATAAGCTTTGTTATAACAACAACAAATCTGGCGACGTTTTAGAAAAGGGAAGAAGAGGTAACATTAACAACATCGCACGCAGGGCCGGATTTACACTTGATAAGGCCCTTAACTATTAGAGATATGGGGCCCCTTGTCTTTTTTTATTTCTTCAAATGTTTGAAAATACATCTGTAACTACATCTGGAGGCCCCAGGCAAGAGGTGGCCCTAAGCTACAACTTATGCTGCCTATAGTAAAATCCATCATTTAACACTCAAGGTACAGGCAAGGAGGTTGGGGGGGGGGTATTGAACTGGTCTCGTATTTCCCATTCTACGTTCACCCTTCTCGTCATTAGAAAAAGGCTAAAACACACATTTGAACGACAAAATGTAGTCTATTTTATTTACCATGTTATTTAAACATAAGCAAGACATTGATTTTTTTTTTTATATGTTAAATTTTTTTATTTTAAAACCTAGGTGGTTTGAAATATTAAGCTAAGACAATCTAATTCAAAAAACAAAAATTTACTGCGTAAATCTGTAAATACACACCGGTATGATGCGAGGGAGTCCAGAGGGCGAGGGCGGAATATGGGATGTTAGTCAGAGAGCGTACAAAAAATAGTTAATACAATTTTTATATTTATGTAATTTTATAGTTTGGATTATGTATGATAACAGGAAACCATTCCAACTAGGTTTGCAAGCAGAATTTCCAATTTAAAAAATTCACAAGTTTTTATTATTTTTTTTACCAACTTCTTGCTAAATCTCAACCCTTCCCCTTATTTTAAAAAACAAAGCTTTCTTATGCTACACTTTTGGCTACCTCTTCCCCCCCCCTCGTCACCTTAAAGATCCATGCCCGAAGCGTCTTTATGATGGCGCGAATTGGCAAGGGTGAGCTCAAGACGATTGGGTAAATGTTTTTTATTCATTTTCCCTAATTGCCAAGTCATTCACTCTTTGCTCCCGCATGTTGTCCATTGTCCGAGCTTCGTGGTGACCATCTCGTGACCACGTCTGTGTACTCTGCTGTCCGAGAGTGCCCCTGGAGGTCAACGCTAAGCTCGACCCTTCATTGAGACTAATAAACTGCTAGCCACGGACTCACTGTACAGTGACCTACTGGCTACCCAGAGTTTAAGTAATCATCTACTGGGCCAGATCTCATCGCACTAAACCAGTGGTTGCCAACTTTTTGTCGGCCTCGGGGCCTTATGAATTTCAACGTGACCGTCACGAGCAGAGGAGACGGGTGGTCGTTGTGCTGACCACATGACACTCTCGTTAACTGTGGGCCACAGAAAAAGATGACTTTTACATCGCCTGGTCTGATCACAAGGTCTGAATGGGGAACGTTATTGTCACGGCAAGCATCACCACAAATAATCGTTGATTCCAATGGATTCAATAATCTTCGGCTTCATTATGCGATGTGGGGCCGTATATGGCCAGCAGACCGCAGGCTTGACATCACTGTTCCAAATCCATTAGCAGAATCAGGGGTTCCTTCCTTTTCCGAACAATTTATATAAAGGATTTTTTTTTTTACAAAGCTTATATCAAATTCACACGTGCGTTTGTCTGTCTGTCTGTCTGTCTGTCTGTCTGTCACTAATTTCGAACACGTTATTTCCCCCTTTTCCGATTCTCGAATCCAATTGAGACTTTGCGCAATT